>NW_028120634.1:0-164238 GCF_965178545.1 Coloeus monedula | reverse complement strand
GCCATGGTACTTGGGAACGCTTTAGTATCCTGAGGCTAGAATTAAATACACTGGAAGCAGTGTAGAAGCTCGCTGAAGAACTTGGCAAAAGATAGGGAACAGAAAGAAGCTTGCTAGATCCAGTGAAGAAATCGCTGAAGCAGCTAGCAAGAGACTGCGCATGCCCAGGAAAGAAAGGTGGAAAGCGCAAAGCGAGGAAGACGCTCAGCCTTCATCCAAACCAGCACCGAGCTTTCCTCAGCGCGAGCACCAGGGAGCACCGCGCCTGCGCTCCGCCTATGCTAGTGCTGATAACAAGTTCTAAGACATAGTTTGCATAACCACACCTTTTCTGGGGAAAAGGATGAAGATGCATAAATTGCAACCGTATCTTGCAAACTGCTGTGTGCCTGGGGCTGCGGGCGTGTTCGGAGGAGCGATCCCCGCACGGCCAGCGCGCTGAATACAGCAAATACCCGCTTCTTGGACTTTGTCTCAGAAGTGTCTCTTGGCCCGGTTTGGGGCCAATCACCCTTGCAGTGCCTCAAGGGGCTCCCGCAGAGCTGGAGGGGGGCTGGCAGCACCCGGAAGAGGGAGCACCCGGCACCGGGAGCAGCCAGAGCTGGCAGCACCTGCATCTTGGCCCAGCCAGCTGCCGCCAGGTTTGGTGGTGCCTGAGCAGGGCGGGGACGATGCCAGGGACATCCCGCAGTGGCGTCTCCCCTGTTCCGCTGGGCGTGCGCTCGGTCCCAAACGGCACGCCCGTCCTGATCTCAGTCTCACTGCATGTTTAGACACGCTCACAGCCCCGGATTTCATCCCATGCCAGTGGCAGACCCGTGCAGCCCCAGACCCAATGCCAAGGCCAGGCCGGAGGCAAACGCCACATTTAGCCTTCACGCCAATGGCAGCTCTAATGTAAAACACCCAGCCCTAACGCCGAGGCCAGTCCCAATTCCAGCCCCTTCCTAAATGCTCAGCCCTAAACCAAATGCCACGGTGTAATAAATGAATTGGTTTCAGTGTGTTGATTTTTACTGTTTGGATGAGATATAAAAGACGGGAGTTGATAGTTGGATAAATGGGCATGTTAACTGAGGATATTGTGAGACTATCTGGGTGTAATATCAGAGTGTGTGCACCAGGTGGAGACGCAATTGGGGATGTGATGACGTGATGGACTAGAAAATTACTTCATGCAGGTGATGTCAACATCTTGGACCGCTTATACAATCATTCGATGCCCTCAGGAAATGATTGGACAAAAATGTATCTTGATAAAGATCAATAGAACCCCTGGAAGCGAGCCAATCAGAAGAAGAATCCAAAATCCACCAACTGTGAATGGCCAGAGGGCATAAGAACGGACCTGGGACTTTATGCGGGGAGCTCCTGCAGAACTTGGGGTCCCAGGGAGCACCCAGTGGGTCACACTGTTCTTTGTGTGTGCTGGTTTACTCTGGCTTGTCACGCGGAGCCTGGACTTGTCCTGGGTTCCCGCTCTCAGTCGTTAATAAATAAACGAGTTGGCTTTTCTTTATTAAAAAAAAGTCTCAGCCTCGTTTATAACAATGGTGAGCTCGAAGGCCAAAGCCAGCCCCCACTGCAACTCTAAGATCAAGCCCAACACCAATCCCAACTGAAGCCCTAAGTCCAGCTTCGAGCCCAGCCCCAGCCCACACTCCAATGCCGCCTTTAGCTCTAACTCCCAAACTCAGCCCCAACTGCTGCCCTAAGGCCAACACCATTCATGCAGTTAAGGCCAGTGCCCCAGGTGCACTCCCTAGCCCAGGGCAGGCTCCAAGCTCAAGGCCACATTTAGCCCTAAGGGCAGGGCCAGCCCTAAGGCCGGCCTGAGCCGCAATGGCAGCCAAAGGCACCCCAAGTGGGGCTTCGACGCTGACCCCTCCCCCAGCCCGCCCTGATGCCGGCCCTGCCCCCCGCGCTGCGAGCCAGGCGCAGTCCCCGTGTGTCACAGAGGCTGCGGCCTGTGGAGCAATCAGGGGGCTCGGTGCGGTATTAGCACTGGCTATCCCCGAGCCCCCTGCCTCTGGGCCAATGTCGTCACCTGGTGACGTTGTGGCCCCACCACCTGCGCCGCAGAGTCGTCACAAAGGGCAGTGGCGACATTAGGACTTCCTGGCCAGCCGCTATTTCCAGGCATGACGCTTAAGCATGGATAGGCTGCCTCTGGTAGTGGTCACAGAATGCCTGCTAGTAGCGGCTCAGCGGCTCTGAGACAGCTCTTTGCAGCGTCCAGCGGGGGAGTTAAGGGCAGCCTTGAATCGAATGACTGCAACCATATCTTGCAAACTGCTGTGTGCCTGGGGCTGCGGGCGTGTTCGGAGGAGCGATCCCCGCACGGCCAGCGCGCTGAATACAGCAAATACCCGCTTCTTGGACTTTGTCTCAGAAGTGTCTCTTGGCCCGGTTTGGGGCCAATCACCCTTGCAGTGCCTCAAGGGGCTCCCGCAGAGCTGGAGGGGGGCTGGCAGCACCCGGAAGAGGGAGCACCCGGCACCGGGAGCAGCCAGAGCTGGCAGCACCTGCATCTTGGCCCAGCCAGCTGCCGCCAGGTTTGGTGGTGCCTGAGCAGGGCGGGGACGATGCCAGGGACATCCCGCAGTGGCGTCTCCCCTGTTCCGCTGGGCGTGCGCTCGGTCCCAAACGGCACGCCCGTCCTGATCTCAGTCTCACTGCATGTTTAGACACGCTCACAGCCCCGGATTTCATCCCATGCCAGTGGCAGACCCGTGCAGCCCCAGACCCAATGCCAAGGCCAGGCCGGAGGCAAACGCCACATTTAGCCTTCACGCCAATGGCAGCTCTAATGTAAAACACCCAGCCCTAACGCCGAGGCCAGTCCCAATTCCAGCCCCTTCCTAAATGCTCAGCCCTAAACCAAATGCCACGCTGAGCTCAAAGGCCAAAGCCAGCCGCAACTGCAACTCTAAGATTTCAGTTCTGTCTTCATGATTTCAGTTATAAAACAGGGAGTTATAAAATGGGATTAATTCTTATTGTGAGGCCTGAAGGCCAGCTGCTGACCACCACAAAAACCCCCCCTTTTTTTTTAAATATGAAAGCAGCATCTGTCATCCTGTCTGCAGGGCCCTTGGAGGCAGGCTTACAAACACGGCCCAACAGGCCGAGGCCCTTTCAGCCAGAGATGGATCCCATTGTATCGTTGGCGATGTAACAATCCTATCCAAAAGCTGTCTAATGGGATTACCAGCGATCCAAACTCTCAAAGTGGCATGCGGCAGGCTTCTTAACTTAAAAGTTACAACTTAACAACTGAACTCTAGGAACGGGAAACTTTAGAACCATGGGAAACTTAGAGCTCGAACACCTTGATGGAAGAAGGCGTGCAAGGCTTTGGCTTGTGCAAGTGTGTCTGGTTGTGGGGCCGTCCAGGCAGGGCGGTCAGCAGTGTAGGGACGGTGCCGATATTGCGGTGTTCCGAAGGGGAGCGATGGCTCTGGGTCTCTCTTCTGGTCTCTCTCGCGTCCTTTGTTGTTATACATGCTGGGGACAGCTCCAGCCCCGGTAATAGCGCTGTGTCTGCTGCTGCTGCTGCGGCAGTGGCGACATTAGCACTTCCTGGCCAGCCGCTATTTCCAGGCATGATGCTTAGGCGTGCATCGGCCGCCTGTGATAGTGTGTCTGCCTTGGGCGAGCGTTTTTGTGATGGCTGTGCAGGCGCGTTGGATACAGCTGCAGGACGCTCTGTTTCCACAGAAACTTTGTGGCCAGCACTGCCAGGCATGGTCACAGGATGCCTGCTAGTAGCGGCTCAGCAGTGGCCAGAGACTTGGCAGCAGCTGGACGTGGTCCTGCGGTGGCCAGCGCTAAGCGCTGCCCTGCAGCTGTGGGAGGCAGGGCACGGAGGGGCTGGAGGACACTTGTTTAACGCAGCGCGGCCGGGTGGGACAGCAACCCCCGTTTGGTTCGGTGGCAGCACTTTCCGGGGTTAAGGTAGGGCCCGAGCAGCTCCGGGGCGACGAGGGACAGCAACCCCGGCTCAGCAAAGGTAGGACCTGAGCAGCGCTGGGGCAATGCGGGACCAAATCGGAAGAGTTCGGACAACACCCACAGCCCGCCAAAGGTAAAACAAGGTAAAACAAAATAAAATTGGCAAAAATTACATCAAACGCCTTGAGTGATCTTTGCTTTCCCAGCGAGTCGCTTGCGATGCAAACAAATCCCAAAGCCCCCGCCCTCCCCATGGGAGAGGAGGCTGGAGCTCCCCCAGCCTCAGCTGGGGTGAGGAGCACGCATGGCCCGGGACTGTCTCCATCCCTCTCCGTCCTTGGGGATCCTGGGGGGCCCTGGGGAGTTTTCACGCCTCTCCTGTCGGGGAACGATCAGGGGTGGGGGGATCTCTGTCCCTGTCATGCCAGGGGATGCTCGGGGTGGTCAGCCCAGGGCTGAGAGGGACAGAGACCCCCTGGCCCCCAGCCCCCACACGCATTTCCCAGGGCGAGAGGGACGGACACCCCTCGAGTGCCCCCCGGGTGCCTGGACACAATAAAAGTGGCAGAAATCAAACTTAACAGCACACTAAATGCCTTGGCTGATATTTGCTTTGTCGAGGCCGCGCTGTGTCACAATGGACGCTGGGTTCCGTGAGGCTCCCCTTGGGTGACAACGCTTCCGAATAACCACTCGAGAGCCGAGGGCTGTCGGAGCTCTGAGACCGCTCTTTGCAGCGTCCAGCGGGGAGTTAAGGGCAGCCTTGAATCGAACGATATCAATGCAAAAGGATGCAAAGCACAGCAGGGTGTGAACAGGAGCTTTGAAGCCCTTGGCACGCAGGATATTTCAGAGGAGAAATCCCCTGGTTCACCTGGCCCCAATCAAGAGTGGCCACTGCTGAATGCCACACTCCTGTGGTGTTTTTTATTTAATGTTTATATTTGATAGGGTTCCATTGTTGCTGAGTTTTGGGAATGCCCGGGGTGTGATGTCATTGACCCACCGCCTCGCGACCAATCAGATCGCTCTGCTACATTCTGGCCCCGCCCCTCATTGTTTCCTCACAATGTGGAACCTTGGCGCTCGATTCCCATTGGCTGCCGCCCAGGGGGCGGGGCTTAGGCTGCCTATATAAGGCGGCGGCGGTGGTGGGGCCTCAGTTGCGGTCAAAACAAAATAAAACTAAGTAAAACACGGTAAAACACGGCAAAACACGGTAAAACACGGTAAAACACGGTAAACAAGGTAAAACACGGTAAAACAAGGTAAAACACGGTAAAACACGGTAAAACAAGGTAAAACACGGTAAAACACGGTAAAACACGGTAAAACACGGTAAAACACGGTAAAACAAGGTAAAACACGGTAAAACACGGTAAAACAAAATAAAATTGGCAAAAATCGCATCAAATGCCTTGAGTGATCTTTGCTCTCCCAGTGAGTCCCTTGCGATGCAAACAAATCGCAAAGCCCCCGCCCTCCGCCATGGGAGAGGAGGCTGGAGCACCCCCGGCCCCAGCTGGGGCGAGGAGCACGCATGGCCCGGGACTGTCTCCGTCCCTCCCCGTCCTCGGGGGTCCCGTGGTGTCTTCAGGCCTCTCCTGTCGGGGAACGATCGGGAGTGGGGGGATCTCTGTCCCTGTCATGCCGGGGGATGCTCGGGGCGGTCAGCCCAGGGCTGAGAGGGACGCAGCCCCCCTGGCCCCCAGCCCCCGCACGCATTTCCCGGGGCGAGAGGGACCGAGCCGTGCAGTGTGCGGAAAGGCTGCTCGGCCGAGGTGCTCTCTTGCGCGCCCGGTGCTGCGGCCACGCCTCCCGCTGCCTCTCCCGGTGCCCTCTCCTCGCTGCCGGCCTCAGGGGGCGGCGCCCGCTGTGTTCCCACCCTCATCCTTGCATTGTTCTCCGTTTTAAATTGCTTTAGCAAGCCCGCTATAAGCCTCCAAGGCTTTATCACATTAATTGCTGTCTCATCTCCTGTGGGAGCCGCTTCGATTATAATTTTACCAGCCTGCTTCAACTTTTCCAAGTCCAGGGCAGTCCCCTGGGAGCCGTCTAGTCTGTGGCTCCTACACCATGTGATTAAGGCTCTTAAAGCCTGTTTGTCGTATTTTATGCCTTTTTTTTTTTGTTGTTAAAAGCAAGTCCATACCTGTAGTACGGGGTCTTCTGGTGCCAAAACTCATGTACCCATGCTGGCAATGTCTCCCAATTACCAAAAAGGAAAAAGAAAAAAAAGAAATAGAAGGGAAGGTCCAGACCAAGCACCAGCACACTGTGCTACCTTTAGTGCCGCCGAGGTGGGGTGGGGGGAGCGAAGCAGTTTGGAGCGTCTGATCTGCCTCCTCTGCTCTTGGGAGCAGTTTGGCTGCAATGCGGCCGCCCGTCCTCCGAGCTGCAGGCGCGGTGCCCGCTCGCTGCAGCCGAGCCTTGGCCCACTCACGGTGCTCTCAGCACGGGACGCAGGAGCAGGGCAGGGGTTCCACAACTCACTCGTGGTTCCGCTCCAGGGGTGCCCCTGGCTTTTCCCTCCGACTTGCACCAGTTTTGCCTTCCTTTTTATGGGCCTCAGGGTGGGCTAGCAATGGTCCAAACTGCCCGTATAATGAGAAGCAGACAAAATGAGGAGGCGCTGTTGGAGGATTTCAGGTTTAGAGCAGTCATGGTGAAAAAGCACTTTTGGAGCCTTTCAGGTGTTGAGCAGCCACAGTGACGAAGCACTTTTTGGAGCCTTTCTGTTCTTGTTAGGCTCCTACAGCAGGCCTGCCAGAAGGACCTGGGGGTGCCGCTGGGTGAGAGCTGGCCCTGCCGCGGCCCTGTGTGCTGGGAGCCAGAACCGCCCTGTGCTGGGCTGAGCCCCCGGGGCGGGAATCCTGCCCCTCTGCCCCGCTCAGGTGAGATCACCCCTCCCTGCAGAGCTGCCTGCAGCCCTGGGGGCCCAGCACAGGAAGGACAGGGAGCTGCTGCAGCCAGTCCAGGGCAGGGACACCGAGATGGTGAGAGGGATGGAGCAGCCCTGCTGGGAGGAAAGGCTGAGAGAATTGGGACTGTTGTGCCTGGAGAAGGGAAGGCTCCAGCAGGACCTTAGAGTGGCCTTCCAGGACTTGAAAGGAGCCTACAGGAAAGACAGAGAGAGTCTCTTTAGCAAGGCCGCAGCTGCTGTTGGTGACCAGAAAAATTAGGAGCCGGCAGCGACCAGGACCGAGATGGAAACGAAAAGAAACACTGCCCGACATTGTTGATTTGGGCTAATTTAGGTCACCTCCCACGTCTCCCGCAATGGGCGCAGTGCGGAACCGGGCACGGCACCGGGATGGCCTTGGGGATCCTGGCATTTCTTGGACGCTCGGGGAAGCGTAGGGACGCTCATCAAAAGCTGGCCAGGCTTTAGGCAGCACCTTCACGAGCTTGGGATAAAACTCCCAGATGGCCCTTCCCAGCAGCTCCAGGGCCGCGTGGGGTAACGCTGCGGAAAACGAACACACGGGAGGTGGCTGAACTGGCTCCGCAGGGATTCCAAAGCACTTCCGGGGTGTCCTTTACCTCTTCTCTGTGTTCGCAGGGGTTTGCTCCTTCCTTCTCTCGGACCTTCTTCCTTCTCTCGGGCTGATCCGCTGGCGTGGGCAGCAGCTGTGGGGAGATCCTGCCCCTCGGCCCCGCTCAGGTCAGAGCCCACCTGCAGAGCTGCCTCCAGCCCTGGGAGGCCAGCAGGAGCATTCTGAGCTGCTGGAGCGAGTCCAGAGGGGACCACGGAGCTGCTCCCAGGGCTGGAGCGCCTCTGGAGCCAGCTTGGGAGAGCTGGGGGTGTCCAGGTGGAGAAGAGAAGGCTCCGCGGAGACCTCAGAGCCCCTCAAAAGGGCTAAAGCCATGGTACTTGGGCACGCTTTAGTATCCTGAGGCTAGAATTAGATACACTGGAAGCAGTGTAGGAGCCTGCTGAAGAACTTGGCAGAAGATAGGGAACAGAAGCTTGCTAGATCCAGTGAAGAAATCGCTGAAGCAGCTAGCAAGAGACTGCGCATGCCCAGGAAAGAAAGGTGGAAAGCGCAAAGCGAGGAAGACGCTCAGCCTTCATCCAAACCAGCACCGAGCTTTCCTCAGCGCGAGCACCAGGGAGCACCGCGCCTGCGCTCCGCCTATGCTAGTGCTGATAACAAGTTCTAAGACATAGTTTGCATAACCACACCTTTTCTGGGGAAAAGGATGAAGATGCATAAATTGCAACCGTATCTTGCAAACTGCTGTGTGCCTGGGGCTGCGGGCGTGTTCGGAGGAGCGATCCCCGCACGGCCAGCGCGCTGAATACAGCAAATACCCGCTTCTTGGACTTTGTCTCAGAAGTGTCTCTTGGCCCGGTTTGGGGCCAATCACCCTTGCAGTGCCTCAAGGGGCTCCCGCAGAGCTGGAGGGGGGCTGGCAGCACCCGGAAGAGGGAGCACCCGGCACCGGGAGCAGCCAGAGCTGGCAGCACCTGCATCTTGGCCCAGCCAGCTGCCGCCAGCTTTGGTGGTGCCTGAGCAGGGCGGGGACGATGCCAGGGACATCCCGCAGTGGCGTCTCCCCTGTTCCGCTGGGCGTGCGCTCGGTCCCAAACGGCACGCCCGTCCTGATCTCAGTCTCACTGCATGTTTAGACACGCTCACAGCCCCGGATTTCATCCCATGCCAGTGGCAGACCCGTGCAGCCCCAGACCCAATGCCAAGGCCAGGCCGGAGGCAAACGCCACATTTAGCCTTCACGCCAATGGCAGCTCTAATGTAAAACACCCAGCCCTAACGCCGAGGCCAGTCCCAATTCCAGCCCCTTCCTAAATGCTCAGCCCTAAACCAAATGCCACGGTGTAATAAATGAATTGGTTTCAGTGTGTTGATTTTTACTGTTTGGATGAGATATAAAAGACGGGAGTTGATAGTTGGATAAATGGGCATGTTAACTGAGGATATTGTGAGACTATCTGGGTGTAATATCAGAGTGTGTGCACCAGGTGGAGACGCAATTGGGGATGTGATGACGTGATGGACTAGAAAATTACTTCATGCAGGTGATGTCAACATCTTGGACCGCTTATACAATCATTCGATGCCCTCAGGAAATGATTGGACAAAAATGTATCTTGATAAAGATCAATAGAACCCCTGGAAGCGAGCCAATCAGAAGAAGAATCCAAAATCCACCAATTGTGAATGGCCAGAGGGCATAAGAACGGACCTGGGACTTTATGCGGGGAGCTCCTGCAGAACTTGGGGTCCCAGGGAGCACCCAGTGGGTCACACTGTTCTTTGTGTGTGCTGGTTTACTCTGGCTTGTCACGCGGAGCCTGGACTTGTCCTGGGTTCCCGCTCTCAGTCGTTAATAAATAAACGAGTTGGCTTTTCTTTATTAAAAAAAAGTCTCAGCCTCGTTTATAACAATGGTGAGCTCGAAGGCCAAAGCCAGCCCCCACTGCAACTCTAAGATCAAGCCCAACACCAATCCCAACTGAAGCCCTAAGTCCAGCTTCGAGCCCAGCCCCAGCCCACACTCCAATGCCGCCTTTAGCTCTAACTCCCAAACTCAGCCCCAACTGCTGCCCTAAGGCCAACACCATTCATGCAGTTAAGGCCAGTGCCCCAGGTGCACTCCCTAGCCCAGGGCAGGCTCCAAGCTCAAGGCCACATTTAGCCCTAAGGGCAGGGCCAGCCCTAAGGCCGGCCTGAGCCGCAATGGCAGCCAAAGGCACCCCAAGTGGGGCTTCGACGCTGACCCCTCCCCCAGCCCGCCCTGATGCCGGCCCTGCCCCCCGCGCTGCGAGCCAGGCGCAGTCCCCGTGTGTCACAGAGGCTGCGGCCTGTGGAGCAATCAGGGGGCTCGGTGCGGTATTAGCACTGGCTATCCCCGAGCCCCCTGCCTCTGGGCCAATGTCGTCACCTGGTGACGTTGTGGCCCCACCACCTGCGCCGCAGAGTCGTCACAAAGGGCAGTGGCGACATTAGGACTTCCTGGCCAGCCGCTATTTCCAGGCATGACGCTTAAGCATGGATAGGCTGCCTCTGGTAGTGGTCACAGAATGCCTGCTAGTAGCGGCTCAGCGGCTCTGAGACAGCTCTTTGCAGCGTCCAGCGGGGGAGTTAAGGGCAGCCTTGAATCGAATGACTGCAACCGTATCTTGCAAACTGCTGTGTGCCTGGGGCTGCGGGCGTGTTCGGAGGAGCGATCCCCGCACGGCCAGCGCGCTGAATACAGCAAATACCCGCTTCTTGGACTTTGTCTCAGAAGTGTCTCTTGGCCCGGTTTGGGGCCAATCACCCTTGCAGTGCCTCAAGGGGCTCCCGCAGAGCTGGAGGGGGGCTGGCAGCACCCGGAAGAGGGAGCACCCGGCACCGGGAGCAGCCAGAGCTGGCAGCACCTGCATCTTGGCCCAGCCAGCTGCCGCCAGGTTTGGTGGTGCCTGAGCAGGGCGGGGACGATGCCAGGGACATCCCGCAGTGGCGTCTCCCCTGTTCCGCTGGGCGTGCGCTCGGTCCCAAACGGCACGCCCGTCCTGATCTCAGTCTCACTGCATGTTTAGACACGCTCACAGCCCCGGATTTCATCCCATGCCAGTGGCAGACCCGTGCAGCCCCAGACCCAATGCCAAGGCCAGGCCGGAGGCAAACGCCACATTTAGCCTTCACGCCAATGGCAGCTCTAATGTAAAACACCCAGCCCTAACGCCGAGGCCAGTCCCAATTCCAGCCCCTTCCTAAATGCTCAGCCCTAAACCAAATGCCACGCTGAGCTCAAAGGCCAAAGCCAGCCGCAACTGCAACTCTAAGATTTCAGTTCTGTCTTCATGATTTCAGTTATAAAACAGGGAGTTATAAAATGGGATTAATTCTTATTGTGAGGCCTGAAGGCCAGCTGCTGACCACCACAAAAACCCCCCCTTTTTTTTTAAATATGAAAGCAGCATCTGTCATCCTGTCTGCAGGGCCCTTGGAGGCAGGCTTACAAACACGGCCCAACAGGCCGAGGCCCTTTCAGCCAGAGATGGATCCCATTGTATCGTTGGCGATGTAACAATCCTATCCAAAAGCTGTCTAATGGGATTACCAGCGATCCAAACTCTCAAAGTGGCATGCGGCAGGCTTCTTAACTTAAAAGTTACAACTTAACAACTGAACTCTAGGAACGGGAAACTTTAGAACCATGGGAAACTTAGAGCTCGAACACCTTGATGGAAGAAGGCGTGCAAGGCTTTGGCTTGTGCAAGTGTGTCTGGTTGTGGGGCCGTCCAGGCAGGGCGGTCAGCAGTGTAGGGACGGTGCCGATATTGCGGTGTTCCGAAGGGGAGCGATGGCTCTGGGTCTCTCTTCTGGTCTCTCTCGCGTCCTTTGTTGTTATACATGCTGGGGACAGCTCCAGCCCCGGTAATAGCGCTGTGTCTGCTGCTGCTGCTGCGGCAGTGGCGACATTAGCACTTCCTGGCCAGCCGCTATTTCCAGGCATGATGCTTAGGCGTGGATCGGCCGCCTGTGATAGTGTGTCTGCCTTGGGCGAGCGTTTTTGTGATGGCTGTGCAGGCGCGTTGGATACAGCTGCAGGACGCTCTGTTTCCACAGAAACTTTGTGGCCAGCACTGCCAGGCATGGTCACAGGATGCCTGCTAGTAGCGGCTCAGCAGTGGCCAGAGACTTGGCAGCAGCTGGACGTGGTCCTGCGGTGGCCAGCGCTAAGCGCTGCCCTGCAGCTGTGGGAGGCAGGGCACGGAGGGGCTGGAGGACACTTGTTTAACGCAGCGCGGCCGGGTGGGACAGCAACCCCCGTTTGGTTCGGTGGCAGCACTTTCCGGGGTTAAGGTAGGGCCCGAGCAGCTCCGGGGCGACGAGGGACAGCAACCCCGGCTCAGCAAAGGTAGGACCTGAGCAGCGCTGGGGCAATGCGGGACCAAATCGGAAGAGTTCGGACAACACCCACAGCCCGCCAAAGGTAAAACAAGGTAAAACAAAATAAAATTGGCAAAAATTACATCAAACGCCTTGAGTGATCTTTGCTTTCCCAGCGAGTCGCTTGCGATGCAAACAAATCCCAAAGCCCCCGCCCTCCCCATGGGAGAGGAGGCTGGAGCTCCCCCAGCCTCAGCTGGGGTGAGGAGCACGCATGGCCCGGGACTGTCTCCATCCCTCTCCGTCCTTGGGGATCCTGGGGGGCCCTGGGGAGTTTTCACGCCTCTCCTGTCGGGGAACGATCAGGGGTGGGGGGATCTCTGTCCCTGTCATGCCAGGGGATGCTCGGGGTGGTCAGCCCAGGGCTGAGAGGGACAGAGACCCCCTGGCCCCCAGCCCCCACACGCATTTCCCAGGGCGAGAGGGACGGACACCCCTCGAGTGCCCCCCGGGTGCCTGGACACAATAAAAGTGGCAGAAATCAAACTTAACAGCACACTAAATGCCTTGGCTGATATTTGCTTTGTCGAGGCCGCGCTGTGTCACAATGGACGCTGGGTTCCGTGAGGCTCCCCTTGGGTGACAACGCTTCCGAATAACCACTCGAGAGCCGAGGGCTGTCGGAGCTCTGAGACCGCTCTTTGCAGCGTCCAGCGGGGAGTTAAGGGCAGCCTTGAATCGAACGATATCAATGCAAAAGGATGCAAAGCACAGCAGGGTGTGAACAGGAGCTTTGAAGCCCTTGGCACGCAGGATATTTCAGAGGAGAAATCCCCTGGTTCACCTGGCCCCAATCAAGAGTGGCCACTGCTGAATGCCACACTCCTGTGGTGTTTTTTATTTAATGTTTATATTTGATAGGGTTCCATTGTTGCTGAGTTTTGGGAATGCCCGGGGTGTGATGTCATTGACCCACCGCCTCGCGACCAATCAGATCGCTCTGCTACATTCTGGCCCCGCCCCTCATTGTTTCCTCACAATGTGGAACCTTGGCGCTCGATTCCCATTGGCTGCCGCCCAGGGGGCGGGGCTTAGGCTGCCTATATAAGGCGGCGGCGGTGGTGGGGCCTCAGTTGCGGTCAAAACAAAATAAAACTAAGTAAAACACGGTAAAACACGGCAAAACACGGTAAAACACGGTAAAACACGGTAAACAAGGTAAAACACGGTAAAACAAGGTAAAACACGGTAAAACACGGTAAAACAAGGTAAAACACGGTAAAACACGGTAAAACACGGTAAAACACGGTAAAACACGGTAAAACAAGGTAAAACACGGTAAAACACGGTAAAACAAAATAAAATTGGCAAAAATCGCATCAAATGCCTTGAGTGATCTTTGCTCTCCCAGTGAGTCCCTTGCGATGCAAACAAATCGCAAAGCCCCCGCCCTCCGCCATGGGAGAGGAGGCTGGAGCACCCCCGGCCCCAGCTGGGGCGAGGAGCACGCATGGCCCGGGACTGTCTCCGTCCCTCCCCGTCCTCGGGGGTCCCGTGGTGTCTTCAGGCCTCTCCTGTCGGGGAACGATCGGGAGTGGGGGGATCTCTGTCCCTGTCATGCCGGGGGATGCTCGGGGCGGTCAGCCCAGGGCTGAGAGGGACGCAGCCCCCCTGGCCCCCAGCCCCCGCACGCATTTCCCGGGGCGAGAGGGACCGAGCCGTGCAGTGTGCGGAAAGGCTGCTCGGCCGAGGTGCTCTCTTGCGCGCCCGGTGCTGCGGCCACGCCTCCCGCTGCCTCTCCCGGTGCCCTCTCCTCGCTGCCGGCCTCAGGGGGCGGCGCCCGCTGTGTTCCCACCCTCATCCTTGCATTGTTCTCCGTTTTAAATTGCTTTAGCAAGCCCGCTATAAGCCTCCAAGGCTTTATCACATTAATTGCTGTCTCATCTCCTGTGGGAGCCGCTTCGATTATAATTTTACCAGCCTGCTTCAACTTTTCCAAGTCCAGGGCAGTCCCCTGGGAGCCGTCTAGTCTGTGGCTCCTACACCATGTGATTAAGGCTCTTAAAGCCTGTTTGTCGTATTTTATGCCTTTTTTTTTTTGTTGTTAAAAGCAAGTCCATACCTGTAGTACGGGGTCTTCTGGTGCCAAAACTCATGTACCCATGCTGGCAATGTCTCCCAATTACCAAAAAGGAAAAAGAAAAAAAAGAAATAGAAGGGAAGGTCCAGACCAAGCACCAGCACACTGTGCTACCTTTAGTGCCGCCGAGGTGGGGTGGGGGGAGCGAAGCAGTTTGGAGCGTCTGATCTGCCTCCTCTGCTCTTGGGAGCAGTTTGGCTGCAATGCGGCCGCCCGTCCTCCGAGCTGCAGGCGCGGTGCCCGCTCGCTGCAGCCGAGCCTTGGCCCACTCACGGTGCTCTCAGCACGGGACGCAGGAGCAGGGCAGGGGTTCCACAACTCACTCGTGGTTCCGCTCCAGGGGTGCCCCTGGCTTTTCCCTCCGACTTGCACCAGTTTTGCCTTCCTTTTTATGGGCCTCAGGGTGGGCTAGCAATGGTCCAAACTGCCCGTATAATGAGAAGCAGACAAAATGAGGAGGCGCTGTTGGAGGATTTCAGGTTTAGAGCAGTCATGGTGAAAAAGCACTTTTGGAGCCTTTCAGGTGTTGAGCAGCCACAGTGACGAAGCACTTTTTGGAGCCTTTCTGTTCTTGTTAGGCTCCTACAGCAGGCCTGCCAGAAGGACCTGGGGGTGCCGCTGGGTGAGAGCTGGCCCTGCCGCGGCCCTGTGTGCTGGGAGCCAGAACCGCCCTGTGCTGGGCTGAGCCCCCGGGGCGGGAATCCTGCCCCTCTGCCCCGCTCAGGTGAGATCACCCCTCCCTGCAGAGCTGCCTGCAGCCCTGGGGGCCCAGCACAGGAAGGACAGGGAGCTGCTGCAGCCAGTCCAGGGCAGGGACACCGAGATGGTGAGAGGGATGGAGCAGCCCTGCTGGGAGGAAAGGCTGAGAGAATTGGGACTGTTGTGCCTGGAGAAGGGAAGGCTCCAGCAGGACCTTAGAGTGGCCTTCCAGGACTTGAAAGGAGCCTACAGGAAAGACAGAGAGAGTCTCTTTAGCAAGGCCGCAGCTGCTGTTGGTGACCAGAAAAATTAGGAGCCGGCAGCGACCAGGACCGAGATGGAAACGAAAAGAAACACTGCCCGACATTGTTGATTTGGGCTAATTTAGGTCACCTCCCACGTCTCCCGCAATGGGCGCAGTGCGGAACCGGGCACGGCACCGGGATGGCCTTGGGGATCCTGGCATTTCTTGGACGCTCGGGGAAGCGTAGGGACGCTCATCAAAAGCTGGCCAGGCTTTAGGCAGCACCTTCACGAGCTTGGGATAAAACTCCCAGATGGCCCTTCCCAGCAGCTCCAGGGCCGCGTGGGGTAACGCTGCGGAAAACGAACACACGGGAGGTGGCTGAACTGGCTCCGCAGGGATTCCAAAGCACTTCCGGGGTGTCCTTTACCTCTTCTCTGTGTTCGCAGGGGTTTGCTCCTTCCTTCTCTCGGACCTTCTTCCTTCTCTCGGGCTGATCCGCTGGCGTGGGCAGCAGCTGTGGGGAGATCCTGCCCCTCGGCCCCGCTCAGGTCAGAGCCCACCTGCAGAGCTGCCTCCAGCCCTGGGAGGCCAGCAGGAGCATTCTGAGCTGCTGGAGCGAGTCCAGAGGGGACCACGGAGCTGCTCCCAGGGCTGGAGCGCCTCTGGAGCCAGCTTGGGAGAGCTGGGGGTGTCCAGGTGGAGAAGAGAAGGCTCCGCGGAGACCTCAGAGCCCCTCAAAAGGGCTAAAGCCATGGTACTTGGGCACGCTTTAGTATCCTGAGGCTAGAATTAGATACACTGGAAGCAGTGTAGGAGCCTGCTGAAGAACTTGGCAGAAGATAGGGAACAGAAGCTTGCTAGATCCAGTGAAGAAATCGCTGAAGCAGCTAGCAAGAGACTGCGCATGCCCAGGAAAGAAAGGTGGAAAGCGCAAAGCGAGGAAGACGCTCAGCCTTCATCCAAACCAGCACCGAGCTTTCCTCAGCGCGAGCACCAGGGAGCACCGCGCCTGCGCTCCGCCTATGCTAGTGCTGATAACAAGTTCTAAGACATAGTTTGCATAACCACACCTTTTCTGGGGAAAAGGATGAAGATGCATAAATTGCAACCGTATCTTGCAAACTGCTGTGTGCCTGGGGCTGCGGGCGTGTTCGGAGGAGCGATCCCCGCACGGCCAGCGCGCTGAATACAGCAAATACCCGCTTCTTGGACTTTGTCTCAGAAGTGTCTCTTGGCCCGGTTTGGGGCCAATCACCCTTGCAGTGCCTCAAGGGGCTCCCGCAGAGCTGGAGGGGGGCTGGCAGCACCCGGAAGAGGGAGCACCCGGCACCGGGAGCAGCCAGAGCTGGCAGCACCTGCATCTTGGCCCAGCCAGCTGCCGCCAGCTTTGGTGGTGCCTGAGCAGGGCGGGGACGATGCCAGGGACATCCCGCAGTGGCGTCTCCCCTGTTCCGCTGGGCGTGCGCTCGGTCCCAAACGGCACGCCCGTCCTGATCTCAGTCTCACTGCATGTTTAGACACGCTCACAGCCCCGGATTTCATCCCATGCCAGTGGCAGACCCGTGCAGCCCCAGACCCAATGCCAAGGCCAGGCCGGAGGCAAACGCCACATTTAGCCTTCACGCCAATGGCAGCTCTAATGTAAAACACCCAGCCCTAACGCCGAGGCCAGTCCCAATTCCAGCCCCTTCCTAAATGCTCAGCCCTAAACCAAATGCCACGGTGTAATAAATGAATTGGTTTCAGTGTGTTGATTTTTACTGTTTGGATGAGATATAAAAGACGGGAGTTGATAGTTGGATAAATGGGCATGTTAACTGAGGATATTGTGAGACTATCTGGGTGTAATATCAGAGTGTGTGCACCAGGTGGAGACGCAATTGGGGATGTGATGACGTGATGGACTAGAAAATTACTTCATGCAGGTGATGTCAACATCTTGGACCGCTTATACAATCATTCGATGCCCTCAGGAAATGATTGGACAAAAATGTATCTTGATAAAGATCAATAGAACCCCTGGAAGCGAGCCAATCAGAAGAAGAATCCAAAATCCACCAATTGTGAATGGCCAGAGGGCATAAGAACGGACCTGGGACTTTATGCGGGGAGCTCCTGCAGAACTTGGGGTCCCAGGGAGCACCCAGTGGGTCACACTGTTCTTTGTGTGTGCTGGTTTACTCTGGCTTGTCACGCGGAGCCTGGACTTGTCCTGGGTTCCCGCTCTCAGTCGTTAATAAATAAACGAGTTGGCTTTTCTTTATTAAAAAAAAGTCTCAGCCTCGTTTATAACAATGGTGAGCTCGAAGGCCAAAGCCAGCCCCCACTGCAACTCTAAGATCAAGCCCAACACCAATCCCAACTGAAGCCCTAAGTCCAGCTTCGAGCCCAGCCCCAGCCCACACTCCAATGCCGCCTTTAGCTCTAACTCCCAAACTCAGCCCCAACTGCTGCCCTAAGGCCAACACCATTCATGCAGTTAAGGCCAGTGCCCCAGGTGCACTCCCTAGCCCAGGGCAGGCTCCAAGCTCAAGGCCACATTTAGCCCTAAGGGCAGGGCCAGCCCTAAGGCCGGCCTGAGCCGCAATGGCAGCCAAAGGCACCCCAAGTGGGGCTTCGACGCTGACCCCTCCCCCAGCCCGCCCTGATGCCGGCCCTGCCCCCCGCGCTGCGAGCCAGGCGCAGTCCCCGTGTGTCACAGAGGCTGCGGCCTGTGGAGCAATCAGGGGGCTCGGTGCGGTATTAGCACTGGCTATCCCCGAGCCCCCTGCCTCTGGGCCAATGTCGTCACCTGGTGACGTTGTGGCCCCACCACCTGCGCCGCAGAGTCGTCACAAAGGGCAGTGGCGACATTAGGACTTCCTGGCCAGCCGCTATTTCCAGGCATGACGCTTAAGCATGGATAGGCTGCCTCTGGTAGTGGTCACAGAATGCCTGCTAGTAGCGGCTCAGCGGCTCTGAGACAGCTCTTTGCAGCGTCCAGCGGGGGAGTTAAGGGCAGCCTTGAATCGAATGACTGCAACCGTATCTTGCAAACTGCTGTGTGCCTGGGGCTGCGGGCGTGTTCGGAGGAGCGATCCCCGCACGGCCAGCGCGCTGAATACAGCAAATACCCGCTTCTTGGACTTTGTCTCAGAAGTGTCTCTTGGCCCGGTTTGGGGCCAATCACCCTTGCAGTGCCTCAAGGGGCTCCCGCAGAGCTGGAGGGGGGCTGGCAGCACCCGGAAGAGGGAGCACCCGGCACCGGGAGCAGCCAGAGCTGGCAGCACCTGCATCTTGGCCCAGCCAGCTGCCGCCAGGTTTGGTGGTGCCTGAGCAGGGCGGGGACGATGCCAGGGACATCCCGCAGTGGCGTCTCCCCTGTTCCGCTGGGCGTGCGCTCGGTCCCAAACGGCACGCCCGTCCTGATCTCAGTCTCACTGCATGTTTAGACACGCTCACAGCCCCGGATTTCATCCCATGCCAGTGGCAGACCCGTGCAGCCCCAGACCCAATGCCAAGGCCAGGCCGGAGGCAAACGCCACATTTAGCCTTCACGCCAATGGCAGCTCTAATGTAAAACACCCAGCCCTAACGCCGAGGCCAGTCCCAATTCCAGCCCCTTCCTAAATGCTCAGCCCTAAACCAAATGCCACGCTGAGCTCAAAGGCCAAAGCCAGCCGCAACTGCAACTCTAAGATTTCAGTTCTGTCTTCATGATTTCAGTTATAAAACAGGGAGTTATAAAATGGGATTAATTCTTATTGTGAGGCCTGAAGGCCAGCTGCTGACCACCACAAAAACCCCCCCTTTTTTTTTAAATATGAAAGCAGCATCTGTCATCCTGTCTGCAGGGCCCTTGGAGGCAGGCTTACAAACACGGCCCAACAGGCCGAGGCCCTTTCAGCCAGAGATGGATCCCATTGTATCGTTGGCGATGTAACAATCCTATCCAAAAGCTGTCTAATGGGATTACCAGCGATCCAAACTCTCAAAGTGGCATGCGGCAGGCTTCTTAACTTAAAAGTTACAACTTAACAACTGAACTCTAGGAACGGGAAACTTTAGAACCATGGGAAACTTAGAGCTCGAACACCTTGATGGAAGAAGGCGTGCAAGGCTTTGGCTTGTGCAAGTGTGTCTGGTTGTGGGGCCGTCCAGGCAGGGCGGTCAGCAGTGTAGGGACGGTGCCGATATTGCGGTGTTCCGAAGGGGAGCGATGGCTCTGGGTCTCTCTTCTGGTCTCTCTCGCGTCCTTTGTTGTTATACATGCTGGGGACAGCTCCAGCCCCGGTAATAGCGCTGTGTCTGCTGCTGCTGCTGCGGCAGTGGCGACATTAGCACTTCCTGGCCAGCCGCTATTTCCAGGCATGATGCTTAGGCGTGGATCGGCCGCCTGTGATAGTGTGTCTGCCTTGGGCGAGCGTTTTTGTGATGGCTGTGCAGGCGCGTTGGATACAGCTGCAGGACGCTCTGTTTCCACAGAAACTTTGTGGCCAGCACTGCCAGGCATGGTCACAGGATGCCTGCTAGTAGCGGCTCAGCAGTGGCCAGAGACTTGGCAGCAGCTGGACGTGGTCCTGCGGTGGCCAGCGCTAAGCGCTGCCCTGCAGCTGTGGGAGGCAGGGCACGGAGGGGCTGGAGGACACTTGTTTAACGCAGCGCGGCCGGGTGGGACAGCAACCCCCGTTTGGTTCGGTGGCAGCACTTTCCGGGGTTAAGGTAGGGCCCGAGCAGCTCCGGGGCGACGAGGGACAGCAACCCCGGCTCAGCAAAGGTAGGACCTGAGCAGCGCTGGGGCAATGCGGGACCAAATCGGAAGAGTTCGGACAACACCCACAGCCCGCCAAAGGTAAAACAAGGTAAAACAAAATAAAATTGGCAAAAATTACATCAAACGCCTTGAGTGATCTTTGCTTTCCCAGCGAGTCGCTTGCGATGCAAACAAATCCCAAAGCCCCCGCCCTCCCCATGGGAGAGGAGGCTGGAGCTCCCCCAGCCTCAGCTGGGGTGAGGAGCACGCATGGCCCGGGACTGTCTCCATCCCTCTCCGTCCTTGGGGATCCTGGGGGGCCCTGGGGAGTTTTCACGCCTCTCCTGTCGGGGAACGATCAGGGGTGGGGGGATCTCTGTCCCTGTCATGCCAGGGGATGCTCGGGGTGGTCAGCCCAGGGCTGAGAGGGACAGAGACCCCCTGGCCCCCAGCCCCCACACGCATTTCCCAGGGCGAGAGGGACGGACACCCCTCGAGTGCCCCCCGGGTGCCTGGACACAATAAAAGTGGCAGAAATCAAACTTAACAGCACACTAAATGCCTTGGCTGATATTTGCTTTGTCGAGGCCGCGCTGTGTCACAATGGACGCTGGGTTCCGTGAGGCTCCCCTTGGGTGACAACGCTTCCGAATAACCACTCGAGAGCCGAGGGCTGTCGGAGCTCTGAGACCGCTCTTTGCAGCGTCCAGCGGGGAGTTAAGGGCAGCCTTGAATCGAACGATATCAATGCAAAAGGATGCAAAGCACAGCAGGGTGTGAACAGGAGCTTTGAAGCCCTTGGCACGCAGGATATTTCAGAGGAGAAATCCCCTGGTTCACCTGGCCCCAATCAAGAGTGGCCACTGCTGAATGCCACACTCCTGTGGTGTTTTTTATTTAATGTTTATATTTGATAGGGTTCCATTGTTGCTGAGTTTTGGGAATGCCCGGGGTGTGATGTCATTGACCCACCGCCTCGCGACCAATCAGATCGCTCTGCTACATTCTGGCCCCGCCCCTCATTGTTTCCTCACAATGTGGAACCTTGGCGCTCGATTCCCATTGGCTGCCGCCCAGGGGGCGGGGCTTAGGCTGCCTATATAAGGCGGCGGCGGTGGTGGGGCCTCAGTTGCGGTCAAAACAAAATAAAACTAAGTAAAACACGGTAAAACACGGCAAAACACGGTAAAACACGGTAAAACACGGTAAACAAGGTAAAACACGGTAAAACAAGGTAAAACACGGTAAAACACGGTAAAACAAGGTAAAACACGGTAAAACAAGGTAAAACACGGTAAAACACGGTAAAACACGGTAAAACACGGTAAAACAAGGTAAAACACGGTAAAACACGGTAAAACAAAATAAAATTGGCAAAAATCGCATCAAATGCCTTGAGTGATCTTTGCTCTCCCAGTGAGTCCCTTGCGATGCAAACAAATCGCAAAGCCCCCGCCCTCCGCCATGGGAGAGGAGGCTGGAGCACCCCCGGCCCCAGCTGGGGCGAGGAGCACGCATGGCCCGGGACTGTCTCCGTCCCTCCCCGTCCTCGGGGGTCCCGTGGTGTCTTCAGGCCTCTCCTGTCGGGGAACGATCGGGAGTGGGGGGATCTCTGTCCCTGTCATGCCGGGGGATGCTCGGGGCGGTCAGCCCAGGGCTGAGAGGGACGCAGCCCCCCTGGCCCCCAGCCCCCGCACGCATTTCCCGGGGCGAGAGGGACCGAGCCGTGCAGTGTGCGGAAAGGCTGCTCGGCCGAGGTGCTCTCTTGCGCGCCCGGTGCTGCGGCCACGCCTCCCGCTGCCTCTCCCGGTGCCCTCTCCTCGCTGCCGGCCTCAGGGGGCGGCGCCCGCTGTGTTCCCACCCTCATCCTTGCATTGTTCTCCGTTTTAAATTGCTTTAGCAAGCCCGCTATAAGCCTCCAAGGCTTTATCACATTAATTGCTGTCTCATCTCCTGTGGGAGCCGCTTCGATTATAATTTTACCAGCCTGCTTCAACTTTTCCAAGTCCAGGGCAGTCCCCTGGGAGCCGTCTAGTCTGTGGCTCCTACACCATGTGATTAAGGCTCTTAAAGCCTGTTTGTCGTATTTTATGCCTTTTTTTTTTTGTTGTTAAAAGCAAGTCCATACCTGTAGTACGGGGTCTTCTGGTGCCAAAACTCATGTACCCATGCTGGCAATGTCTCCCAATTACCAAAAAGGAAAAAGAAAAAAAAGAAATAGAAGGGAAGGTCCAGACCAAGCACCAGCACACTGTGCTACCTTTAGTGCCGCCGAGGTGGGGTGGGGGGAGCGAAGCAGTTTGGAGCGTCTGATCTGCCTCCTCTGCTCTTGGGAGCAGTTTGGCTGCAATGCGGCCGCCCGTCCTCCGAGCTGCAGGCGCGGTGCCCGCTCGCTGCAGCCGAGCCTTGGCCCACTCACGGTGCTCTCAGCACGGGACGCAGGAGCAGGGCAGGGGTTCCACAACTCACTCGTGGTTCCGCTCCAGGGGTGCCCCTGGCTTTTCCCTCCGACTTGCACCAGTTTTGCCTTCCTTTTTATGGGCCTCAGGGTGGGCTAGCAATGGTCCAAACTGCCCGTATAATGAGAAGCAGACAAAATGAGGAGGCGCTGTTGGAGGATTTCAGGTTTAGAGCAGTCATGGTGAAAAAGCACTTTTGGAGCCTTTCAGGTGTTGAGCAGCCACAGTGACGAAGCACTTTTTGGAGCCTTTCTGTTCTTGTTAGGCTCCTACAGCAGGCCTGCCAGAAGGACCTGGGGGTGCCGCTGGGTGAGAGCTGGCCCTGCCGCGGCCCTGTGTGCTGGGAGCCAGAACCGCCCTGTGCTGGGCTGAGCCCCCGGGGCGGGAATCCTGCCCCTCTGCCCCGCTCAGGTGAGATCACCCCTCCCTGCAGAGCTGCCTGCAGCCCTGGGGGCCCAGCACAGGAAGGACAGGGAGCTGCTGCAGCCAGTCCAGGGCAGGGACACCGAGATGGTGAGAGGGATGGAGCAGCCCTGCTGGGAGGAAAGGCTGAGAGAATTGGGACTGTTGTGCCTGGAGAAGGGAAGGCTCCAGCAGGACCTTAGAGTGGCCTTCCAGGACTTGAAAGGAGCCTACAGGAAAGACAGAGAGAGTCTCTTTAGCAAGGCCGCAGCTGCTGTTGGTGACCAGAAAAATTAGGAGCCGGCAGCGACCAGGACCGAGATGGAAACGAAAAGAAACACTGCCCGACATTGTTGATTTGGGCTAATTTAGGTCACCTCCCACGTCTCCCGCAATGGGCGCAGTGCGGAACCGGGCACGGCACCGGGATGGCCTTGGGGATCCTGGCATTTCTTGGACGCTCGGGGAAGCGTAGGGACGCTCATCAAAAGCTGGCCAGGCTTTAGGCAGCACCTTCACGAGCTTGGGATAAAACTCCCAGATGGCCCTTCCCAGCAGCTCCAGGGCCGCGTGGGGTAACGCTGCGGAAAACGAACACACGGGAGGTGGCTGAACTGGCTCCGCAGGGATTCCAAAGCACTTCCGGGGTGTCCTTTACCTCTTCTCTGTGTTCGCAGGGGTTTGCTCCTTCCTTCTCTCGGACCTTCTTCCTTCTCTCGGGCTGATCCGCTGGCGTGGGCAGCAGCTGTGGGGAGATCCTGCCCCTCGGCCCCGCTCAGGTCAGAGCCCACCTGCAGAGCTGCCTCCAGCCCTGGGAGGCCAGCAGGAGCATTCTGAGCTGCTGGAGCGAGTCCAGAGGGGACCACGGAGCTGCTCCCAGGGCTGGAGCGCCTCTGGAGCCAGCTTGGGAGAGCTGGGGGTGTCCAGGTGGAGAAGAGAAGGCTCCGCGGAGACCTCAGAGCCCCTCAAAAGGGCTAAAGCCATGGTACTTGGGCACGCTTTAGTATCCTGAGGCTAGAATTAGATACACTGGAAGCAGTGTAGGAGCCTGCTGAAGAACTTGGCAGAAGATAGGGAACAGAAGCTTGCTAGATCCAGTGAAGAAATCGCTGAAGCAGCTAGCAAGAGACTGCGCATGCCCAGGAAAGAAAGGTGGAAAGCGCAAAGCGAGGAAGACGCTCAGCCTTCATCCAAACCAGCACCGAGCTTTCCTCAGCGCGAGCACCAGGGAGCACCGCGCCTGCGCTCCGCCTATGCTAGTGCTGATAACAAGTTCTAAGACATAGTTTGCATAACCACACCTTTTCTGGGGAAAAGGATGAAGATGCATAAATTGCAACCGTATCTTGCAAACTGCTGTGTGCCTGGGGCTGCGGGCGTGTTCGGAGGAGCGATCCCCGCACGGCCAGCGCGCTGAATACAGCAAATACCCGCTTCTTGGACTTTGTCTCAGAAGTGTCTCTTGGCCCGGTTTGGGGCCAATCACCCTTGCAGTGCCTCAAGGGGCTCCCGCAGAGCTGGAGGGGGGCTGGCAGCACCCGGAAGAGGGAGCACCCGGCACCGGGAGCAGCCAGAGCTGGCAGCACCTGCATCTTGGCCCAGCCAGCTGCCGCCAGCTTTGGTGGTGCCTGAGCAGGGCGGGGACGATGCCAGGGACATCCCGCAGTGGCGTCTCCCCTGTTCCGCTGGGCGTGCGCTCGGTCCCAAACGGCACGCCCGTCCTGATCTCAGTCTCACTGCATGTTTAGACACGCTCACAGCCCCGGATTTCATCCCATGCCAGTGGCAGACCCGTGCAGCCCCAGACCCAATGCCAAGGCCAGGCCGGAGGCAAACGCCACATTTAGCCTTCACGCCAATGGCAGCTCTAATGTAAAACACCCAGCCCTAACGCCGAGGCCAGTCCCAATTCCAGCCCCTTCCTAAATGCTCAGCCCTAAACCAAATGCCACGGTGTAATAAATGAATTGGTTTCAGTGTGTTGATTTTTACTGTTTGGATGAGATATAAAAGACGGGAGTTGATAGTTGGATAAATGGGCATGTTAACTGAGGATATTGTGAGACTATCTGGGTGTAATATCAGAGTGTGTGCACCAGGTGGAGACGCAATTGGGGATGTGATGACGTGATGGACTAGAAAATTACTTCATGCAGGTGATGTCAACATCTTGGACCGCTTATACAATCATTCGATGCCCTCAGGAAATGATTGGACAAAAATGTATCTTGATAAAGATCAATAGAACCCCTGGAAGCGAGCCAATCAGAAGAAGAATCCAAAATCCACCAATTGTGAATGGCCAGAGGGCATAAGAACGGACCTGGGACTTTATGCGGGGAGCTCCTGCAGAACTTGGGGTCCCAGGGAGCACCCAGTGGGTCACACTGTTCTTTGTGTGTGCTGGTTTACTCTGGCTTGTCACGCGGAGCCTGGACTTGTCCTGGGTTCCCGCTCTCAGTCGTTAATAAATAAACGAGTTGGCTTTTCTTTATTAAAAAAAAGTCTCAGCCTCGTTTATAACAATGGTGAGCTCGAAGGCCAAAGCCAGCCCCCACTGCAACTCTAAGATCAAGCCCAACACCAATCCCAACTGAAGCCCTAAGTCCAGCTTCGAGCCCAGCCCCAGCCCACACTCCAATGCCGCCTTTAGCTCTAACTCCCAAACTCAGCCCCAACTGCTGCCCTAAGGCCAACACCATTCATGCAGTTAAGGCCAGTGCCCCAGGTGCACTCCCTAGCCCAGGGCAGGCTCCAAGCTCAAGGCCACATTTAGCCCTAAGGGCAGGGCCAGCCCTAAGGCCGGCCTGAGCCGCAATGGCAGCCAAAGGCACCCCAAGTGGGGCTTCGACGCTGACCCCTCCCCCAGCCCGCCCTGATGCCGGCCCTGCCCCCCGCGCTGCGAGCCAGGCGCAGTCCCCGTGTGTCACAGAGGCTGCGGCCTGTGGAGCAATCAGGGGGCTCGGTGCGGTATTAGCACTGGCTATCCCCGAGCCCCCTGCCTCTGGGCCAATGTCGTCACCTGGTGACGTTGTGGCCCCACCACCTGCGCCGCAGAGTCGTCACAAAGGGCAGTGGCGACATTAGGACTTCCTGGCCAGCCGCTATTTCCAGGCATGACGCTTAAGCATGGATAGGCTGCCTCTGGTAGTGGTCACAGAATGCCTGCTAGTAGCGGCTCAGCGGCTCTGAGACAGCTCTTTGCAGCGTCCAGCGGGGGAGTTAAGGGCAGCCTTGAATCGAATGACTGCAACCGTATCTTGCAAACTGCTGTGTGCCTGGGGCTGCGGGCGTGTTCGGAGGAGCGATCCCCGCACGGCCAGCGCGCTGAATACAGCAAATACCCGCTTCTTGGACTTTGTCTCAGAAGTGTCTCTTGGCCCGGTTTGGGGCCAATCACCCTTGCAGTGCCTCAAGGGGCTCCCGCAGAGCTGGAGGGGGGCTGGCAGCACCCGGAAGAGGGAGCACCCGGCACCGGGAGCAGCCAGAGCTGGCAGCACCTGCATCTTGGCCCAGCCAGCTGCCGCCAGGTTTGGTGGTGCCTGAGCAGGGCGGGGACGATGCCAGGGACATCCCGCAGTGGCGTCTCCCCTGTTCCGCTGGGCGTGCGCTCGGTCCCAAACGGCACGCCCGTCCTGATCTCAGTCTCACTGCATGTTTAGACACGCTCACAGCCCCGGATTTCATCCCATGCCAGTGGCAGACCCGTGCAGCCCCAGACCCAATGCCAAGGCCAGGCCGGAGGCAAACGCCACATTTAGCCTTCACGCCAATGGCAGCTCTAATGTAAAACACCCAGCCCTAACGCCGAGGCCAGTCCCAATTCCAGCCCCTTCCTAAATGCTCAGCCCTAAACCAAATGCCACGCTGAGCTCAAAGGCCAAAGCCAGCCGCAACTGCAACTCTAAGATTTCAGTTCTGTCTTCATGATTTCAGTTATAAAACAGGGAGTTATAAAATGGGATTAATTCTTATTGTGAGGCCTGAAGGCCAGCTGCTGACCACCACAAAAACCCCCCCTTTTTTTTTAAATATGAAAGCAGCATCTGTCATCCTGTCTGCAGGGCCCTTGGAGGCAGGCTTACAAACACGGCCCAACAGGCCGAGGCCCTTTCAGCCAGAGATGGATCCCATTGTATCGTTGGCGATGTAACAATCCTATCCAAAAGCTGTCTAATGGGATTACCAGCGATCCAAACTCTCAAAGTGGCATGCGGCAGGCTTCTTAACTTAAAAGTTACAACTTAACAACTGAACTCTAGGAACGGGAAACTTTAGAACCATGGGAAACTTAGAGCTCGAACACCTTGATGGAAGAAGGCGTGCAAGGCTTTGGCTTGTGCAAGTGTGTCTGGTTGTGGGGCCGTCCAGGCAGGGCGGTCAGCAGTGTAGGGACGGTGCCGATATTGCGGTGTTCCGAAGGGGAGCGATGGCTCTGGGTCTCTCTTCTGGTCTCTCTCGCGTCCTTTGTTGTTATACATGCTGGGGACAGCTCCAGCCCCGGTAATAGCGCTGTGTCTGCTGCTGCTGCTGCGGCAGTGGCGACATTAGCACTTCCTGGCCAGCCGCTATTTCCAGGCATGATGCTTAGGCGTGGATCGGCCGCCTGTGATAGTGTGTCTGCCTTGGGCGAGCGTTTTTGTGATGGCTGTGCAGGCGCGTTGGATACAGCTGCAGGACGCTCTGTTTCCACAGAAACTTTGTGGCCAGCACTGCCAGGCATGGTCACAGGATGCCTGCTAGTAGCGGCTCAGCAGTGGCCAGAGACTTGGCAGCAGCTGGACGTGGTCCTGCGGTGGCCAGCGCTAAGCGCTGCCCTGCAGCTGTGGGAGGCAGGGCACGGAGGGGCTGGAGGACACTTGTTTAACGCAGCGCGGCCGGGTGGGACAGCAACCCCCGTTTGGTTCGGTGGCAGCACTTTCCGGGGTTAAGGTAGGGCCCGAGCAGCTCCGGGGCGACGAGGGACAGCAACCCCGGCTCAGCAAAGGTAGGACCTGAGCAGCGCTGGGGCAATGCGGGACCAAATCGGAAGAGTTCGGACAACACCCACAGCCCGCCAAAGGTAAAACAAGGTAAAACAAAATAAAATTGGCAAAAATTACATCAAACGCCTTGAGTGATCTTTGCTTTCCCAGCGAGTCGCTTGCGATGCAAACAAATCCCAAAGCCCCCGCCCTCCCCATGGGAGAGGAGGCTGGAGCTCCCCCAGCCTCAGCTGGGGTGAGGAGCACGCATGGCCCGGGACTGTCTCCATCCCTCTCCGTCCTTGGGGATCCTGGGGGGCCCTGGGGAGTTTTCACGCCTCTCCTGTCGGGGAACGATCAGGGGTGGGGGGATCTCTGTCCCTGTCATGCCAGGGGATGCTCGGGGTGGTCAGCCCAGGGCTGAGAGGGACAGAGACCCCCTGGCCCCCAGCCCCCACACGCATTTCCCAGGGCGAGAGGGACGGACACCCCTCGAGTGCCCCCCGGGTGCCTGGACACAATAAAAGTGGCAGAAATCAAACTTAACAGCACACTAAATGCCTTGGCTGATATTTGCTTTGTCGAGGCCGCGCTGTGTCACAATGGACGCTGGGTTCCGTGAGGCTCCCCTTGGGTGACAACGCTTCCGAATAACCACTCGAGAGCCGAGGGCTGTCGGAGCTCTGAGACCGCTCTTTGCAGCGTCCAGCGGGGAGTTAAGGGCAGCCTTGAATCGAACGATATCAATGCAAAAGGATGCAAAGCACAGCAGGGTGTGAACAGGAGCTTTGAAGCCCTTGGCACGCAGGATATTTCAGAGGAGAAATCCCCTGGTTCACCTGGCCCCAATCAAGAGTGGCCACTGCTGAATGCCACACTCCTGTGGTGTTTTTTATTTAATGTTTATATTTGATAGGGTTCCATTGTTGCTGAGTTTTGGGAATGCCCGGGGTGTGATGTCATTGACCCACCGCCTCGCGACCAATCAGATCGCTCTGCTACATTCTGGCCCCGCCCCTCATTGTTTCCTCACAATGTGGAACCTTGGCGCTCGATTCCCATTGGCTGCCGCCCAGGGGGCGGGGCTTAGGCTGCCTATATAAGGCGGCGGCGGTGGTGGGGCCTCAGTTGCGGTCAAAACAAAATAAAACTAAGTAAAACACGGTAAAACACGGCAAAACACGGTAAAACACGGTAAAACACGGTAAACAAGGTAAAACACGGTAAAACAAGGTAAAACACGGTAAAACACGGTAAAACAAGGTAAAACACGGTAAAACAAGGTAAAACACGGTAAAACACGGTAAAACACGGTAAAACACGGTAAAACAAGGTAAAACACGGTAAAACACGGTAAAACAAAATAAAATTGGCAAAAATCGCATCAAATGCCTTGAGTGATCTTTGCTCTCCCAGTGAGTCCCTTGCGATGCAAACAAATCGCAAAGCCCCCGCCCTCCGCCATGGGAGAGGAGGCTGGAGCACCCCCGGCCCCAGCTGGGGCGAGGAGCACGCATGGCCCGGGACTGTCTCCGTCCCTCCCCGTCCTCGGGGGTCCCGTGGTGTCTTCAGGCCTCTCCTGTCGGGGAACGATCGGGAGTGGGGGGATCTCTGTCCCTGTCATGCCGGGGGATGCTCGGGGCGGTCAGCCCAGGGCTGAGAGGGACGCAGCCCCCCTGGCCCCCAGCCCCCGCACGCATTTCCCGGGGCGAGAGGGACCGAGCCGTGCAGTGTGCGGAAAGGCTGCTCGGCCGAGGTGCTCTCTTGCGCGCCCGGTGCTGCGGCCACGCCTCCCGCTGCCTCTCCCGGTGCCCTCTCCTCGCTGCCGGCCTCAGGGGGCGGCGCCCGCTGTGTTCCCACCCTCATCCTTGCATTGTTCTCCGTTTTAAATTGCTTTAGCAAGCCCGCTAGAAGCCTCCAAGGCTTTAGCACATTAATTGCTGTCTCATCTCCTGTGGGAGCCGCTTCGATTATAATTTTACCAGCCTGCTTCAACTTTTCCAAGTCCAGGGCAGTCCCCTGGGAGCCGTCTAGTCTGTGGCTCCTACACCATGTGATTAAGGCTCTTAAAGCCTGTTTGTCGTATTTTATGCCTTTTTTTTTTTGTTGTTAAAAGCAAGTCCATACCTGTAGTACGGGGTCTTCTGGTGCCAAAACTCATGTACCCATGCTGGCAATGTCTCCCAATTACCAAAAAGGAAAAAGAAAAAAAAGAAATAGAAGGGAAGGTCCAGACCAAGCACCAGCACACTGTGCTACCTTTAGTGCCGCCGAGGTGGGGTGGGGGGAGCGAAGCAGTTTGGAGCGTCTGATCTGCCTCCTCTGCTCTTGGGAGCAGTTTGGCTGCAATGCGGCCGCCCGTCCTCCGAGCTGCAGGCGCGGTGCCCGCTCGCTGCAGCCGAGCCTTGGCCCACTCACGGTGCTCTCAGCACGGGACGCAGGAGCAGGGCAGGGGTTCCACAACTCACTCGTGGTTCCGCTCCAGGGGTGCCCCTGGCTTTTCCCTCCGACTTGCACCAGTTTTGCCTTCCTTTTTATGGGCCTCAGGGTGGGCTAGCAATGGTCCAAACTGCCCGTATAATGAGAAGCAGACAAAATGAGGAGGCGCTGTTGGAGGATTTCAGGTTTAGAGCAGTCATGGTGAAAAAGCACTTTTGGAGCCTTTCAGGTGTTGAGCAGCCACAGTGACGAAGCACTTTTTGGAGCCTTTCTGTTCTTGTTAGGCTCCTACAGCAGGCCTGCCAGAAGGACCTGGGGGTGCCGCTGGGTGAGAGCTGGCCCTGCCGCGGCCCTGTGTGCTGGGAGCCAGAACCGCCCTGTGCTGGGCTGAGCCCCCGGGGCGGGAATCCTGCCCCTCTGCCCCGCTCAGGTGAGATCACCCCTCCCTGCAGAGCTGCCTGCAGCCCTGGGGGCCCAGCACAGGAAGGACAGGGAGCTGCTGCAGCCAGTCCAGGGCAGGGACACCGAGATGGTGAGAGGGATGGAGCAGCCCTGCTGGGAGGAAAGGCTGAGGGAATTGGGACTGTTGTGCCTGGAGAAGGGAAGGCTCCAGCAGGACCTTAGAGTGGCCTTCCAGGACTTGAAAGGAGCCTACAGGAAAGACAGAGAGAGTCTCTTTAGCAAGGCCGCAGCTGCTGTTGGTGACCAGAAAAATTAGGAGCCGGCAGCGACCAGGACCGAGATGGAAACGAAAAGAAACACTGCCCGACATTGTTGATTTGGGCTAATTTAGGTCACCTCCCACGTCTCCCGCAATGGGCGCAGTGCGGAACCGGGCACGGCACCGGGATGGCCTTGGGGATCCTGGCATTTCTTGGACGCTCGGGGAAGCGTAGGGACGCTCATCAAAAGCTGGCCAGGCTTTAGGCAGCACCTTCACGAGCTTGGGATAAAACTCCCAGATGGCCCTTCCCAGCAGCTCCAGGGCCGCGTGGGGTAACGCTGCGGAAAACGAACACACGGGAGGTGGCTGAACTGGCTCCGCAGGGATTCCAAAGCACTTCCGGGGTGTCCTTTACCTCTTCTCTGTGTTCGCAGGGGTTTGCTCCTTCCTTCTCTCGGACCTTCTTCCTTCTCTCGGGCTGATCCGCTGGCGTGGGCAGCAGCTGTGGGGAGATCCTGCCCCTCGGCCCCGCTCAGGTCAGAGCCCACCTGCAGAGCTGCCTCCAGCCCTGGGAGGCCAGCAGGAGCATTCTGAGCTGCTGGAGCGAGTCCAGAGGGGACCACGGAGCTGCTCCCAGGGCTGGAGCGCCTCTGGAGCCAGCTTGGGAGAGCTGGGGGTGTCCAGGTGGAGAAGAGAAGGCTCCGCGGAGACCTCAGAGCCCCTCAAAAGGGCTAAAGCCATGGTACTTGGGCACGCTTTAGTATCCTGAGGCTAGAATTAGATACACTGGAAGCAGTGTAGGAGCCTGCTGAAGAACTTGGCAGAAGATAGGGAACAGAAGCTTGCTAGATCCAGTGAAGAAATCGCTGAAGCAGCTAGCAAGAGACTGCGCATGCCCAGGAAAGAAAGGTGGAAAGCGCAAAGCGAGGAAGACGCTCAGCCTTCATCCAAACCAGCACCGAGCTTTCCTCAGCGCGAGCACCAGGGAGCACCGCGCCTGCGCTCCGCCTATGCTAGTGCTGATAACAAGTTCTAAGACATAGTTTGCATAACCACACCTTTTCTGGGGAAAAGGATGAAGATGCATAAATTGCAACCGTATCTTGCAAACTGCTGTGTGCCTGGGGCTGCGGGCGTGTTCGGAGGAGCGATCCCCGCACGGCCAGCGCGCTGAATACAGCAAATACCCGCTTCTTGGACTTTGTCTCAGAAGTGTCTCTTGGCCCGGTTTGGGGCCAATCACCCTTGCAGTGCCTCAAGGGGCTCCCGCAGAGCTGGAGGGGGGCTGGCAGCACCCGGAAGAGGGAGCACCCGGCACCGGGAGCAGCCAGAGCTGGCAGCACCTGCATCTTGGCCCAGCCAGCTGCCGCCAGGTTTGGTGGTGCCTGAGCAGGGCGGGGACGATGCCAGGGACATCCCGCAGTGGCGTCTCCCCTGTTCCGCTGGGCGTGCGCTCGGTCCCAAACGGCACGCCCGTCCTGATCTCAGTCTCACTGCATGTTTAGACACGCTCACAGCCCCGGATTTCATCCCATGCCAGTGGCAGACCCGTGCAGCCCCAGACCCAATGCCAAGGCCAGGCCGGAGGCAAACGCCACATTTAGCCTTCACGCCAATGGCAGCTCTAATGTAAAACACCCAGCCCTAACGCCGAGGCCAGTCCCAATTCCAGCCCCTTCCTAAATGCTCAGCCCTAAACCAAATGCCACGGTGTAATAAATGAATTGGTTTCAGTGTGTTGATTTTTACTGTTTGGATGAGATATAAAAGACGGGAGTTGATAGTTGGATAAATGGGCATGTTAACTGAGGATATTGTGAGACTATCTGGGTGTAATATCAGAGTGTGTGCACCAGGTGGAGACGCAATTGGGGATGTGATGACGTGATGGACTAGAAAATTACTTCATGCAGGTGATGTCAACATCTTGGACCGCTTATACAATCATTCGATGCCCTCAGGAAATGATTGGACAAAAATGTATCTTGATAAAGATCAATAGAACCCCTGGAAGCGAGCCAATCAGAAGAAGAATCCAAAATCCACCAACTGTGAATGGCCAGAGGGCATAAGAACGGACCTGGGACTTTATGCGGGGAGCTCCTGCAGAACTTGGGGTCCCAGGGAGCACCCAGTGGGTCACACTGTTCTTTGTGTGTGCTGGTTTACTCTGGCTTGTCACGCGGAGCCTGGACTTGTCCTGGGTTCCCGCTCTCAGTCGTTAATAAATAAACGAGTTGGCTTTTCTTTATTAAAAAAAAGTCTCAGCCTCGTTTATAACAATGGTGAGCTCGAAGGCCAAAGCCAGCCCCCACTGCAACTCTAAGATCAAGCCCAACACCAATCCCAACTGAAGCCCTAAGTCCAGCTTCGAGCCCAGCCCCAGCCCACACTCCAATGCCGCCTTTAGCTCTAACTCCCAAACTCAGCCCCAACTGCTGCCCTAAGGCCAACACCATTCATGCAGTTAAGGCCAGTGCCCCAGGTGCACTCCCTAGCCCAGGGCAGGCTCCAAGCTCAAGGCCACATTTAGCCCTAAGGGCAGGGCCAGCCCTAAGGCCGGCCTGAGCCGCAATGGCAGCCAAAGGCACCCCAAGTGGGGCTTCGACGCTGACCCCTCCCCCAGCCCGCCCTGATGCCGGCCCTGCCCCCCGCGCTGCGAGCCAGGCGCAGTCCCCGTGTGTCACAGAGGCTGCGGCCTGTGGAGCAATCAGGGGGCTCGGTGCGGTATTAGCACTGGCTATCCCCGAGCCCCCTGCCTCTGGGCCAATGTCGTCACCTGGTGACGTTGTGGCCCCACCACCTGCGCCGCAGAGTCGTCACAAAGGGCAGTGGCGACATTAGGACTTCCTGGCCAGCCGCTATTTCCAGGCATGACGCTTAAGCATGGATAGGCTGCCTCTGGTAGTGGTCACAGAATGCCTGCTAGTAGCGGCTCAGCGGCTCTGAGACAGCTCTTTGCAGCGTCCAGCGGGGGAGTTAAGGGCAGCCTTGAATCGAATGACTGCAACCGTATCTTGCAAACTGCTGTGTGCCTGGGGCTGCGGGCGTGTTCGGAGGAGCGATCCCCGCACGGCCAGCGCGCTGAATACAGCAAATACCCGCTTCTTGGACTTTGTCTCAGAAGTGTCTCTTGGCCCGGTTTGGGGCCAATCACCCTTGCAGTGCCTCAAGGGGCTCCCGCAGAGCTGGAGGGGGGCTGGCAGCACCCGGAAGAGGGAGCACCCGGCACCGGGAGCAGCCAGAGCTGGCAGCACCTGCATCTTGGCCCAGCCAGCTGCCGCCAGCTTTGGTGGTGCCTGAGCAGGGCGGGGACGATGCCAGGGACATCCCGCAGTGGCGTCTCCCCTGTTCCGCTGGGCGTGCGCTCGGTCCCAAACGGCACGCCCGTCCTGATCTCAGTCTCACTGCATGTTTAGACACGCTCACAGCCCCGGATTTCATCCCATGCCAGTGGCAGACCCGTGCAGCCCCAGACCCAATGCCAAGGCCAGGCCGGAGGCAAACGCCACATTTAGCCTTCACGCCAATGGCAGCTCTAATGTAAAACACCCAGCCCTAACGCCGAGGCCAGTCCCAATTCCAGCCCCTTCCTAAATGCTCAGCCCTAAACCAAATGCCACGCTGAGCTCAAAGGCCAAAGCCAGCCGCAACTGCAACTCTAAGATTTCAGTTCTGTCTTAATGATTTCAGTTATAAAACAGGGAGTTATAAAATGGGATTAATTCTTATTGTGAGGCCTGAAGGCCAGCTGCTGACCACCACAAAAACCCCCCCTTTTTTTTTAAATATGAAAGCAGCATCTGTCATCCTGTCTGCAGGGCCCTTGGAGGCAGGCTTACAAACACGGCCCAACAGGCCGAGGCCCTTTCAGCCAGAGATGGATCCCATTGTATCGTTGGCGATGTAACAATCCTATCCAAAAGCTGTCTAATGGGATTACCAGCGATCCAAACTCTCAAAGTGGCATGCGGCAGGCTTCTTAACTTAAAAGTTACAACTTAACAACTGAACTCTAGGAACGGGAAACTTTAGAACCATGGGAAACTTAGAGCTCGAACACCTTGATGGAAGAAGGCGTGCAAGGCTTTGGCTTGTGCAAGTGTGTCTGGTTGTGGGGCCGTCCAGGCAGGGCGGTCAGCAGTGTAGGGACGGTGCCGATATTGCGGTGTTCCGAAGGGGAGCGATGGCTCTGGGTCTCTCTTCTGGTCTCTCTCGCGTCCTTTGTTGTTATACATGCTGGGGACAGCTCCAGCCCCGGTAATAGCGCTGTGTCTGCTGCTGCTGCTGCGGCAGTGGCGACATTAGCACTTCCTGGCCAGCCGCTATTTCCAGGCATGATGCTTAGGCGTGGATCGGCCGCCTGTGATAGTGTGTCTGCCTTGGGCGAGCGTTTTTGTGATGGCTGTGCAGGCGCGTTGGATACAGCTGCAGGACGCTCTGTTTCCACAGAAACTTTGTGGCCAGCACTGCCAGGCATGGTCACAGGATGCCTGCTAGTAGCGGCTCAGCAGTGGCCAGAGACTTGGCAGCAGCTGGACGTGGTCCTGCGGTGGCCAGCGCTAAGCGCTGCCCTGCAGCTGTGGGAGGCAGGGCACGGAGGGGCTGGAGGACACTTGTTTAACGCAGCGCGGCCGGGTGGGACAGCAACCCCCGTTTGGTTCGGTGGCAGCACTTTCCGGGGTTAAGGTAGGGCCCGAGCAGCTCCGGGGCGACGAGGGACAGCAACCCCGGCTCAGCAAAGGTAGGACCTGAGCAGCGCTGGGGCAATGCGGGACCAAATCGGAAGAGTTCGGACAACACCCACAGCCCGCCAAAGGTAAAACAAGGTAAAACAAAATAAAATTGGCAAAAATTACATCAAACGCCTTGAGTGATCTTTGCTTTCCCAGCGAGTCGCTTGCGATGCAAACAAATCCCAAAGCCCCCGCCCTCCCCATGGGAGAGGAGGCTGGAGCTCCCCCAGCCTCAGCTGGGGTGAGGAGCACGCATGGCCCGGGACTGTCTCCATCCCTCTCCGTCCTTGGGGATCCTGGGGGGCCCTGGGGAGTTTTCACGCCTCTCCTGTCGGGGAACGATCAGGGGTGGGGGGATCTCTGTCCCTGTCATGCCAGGGGATGCTCGGGGTGGTCAGCCCAGGGCTGAGAGGGACAGAGACCCCCTGGCCCCCAGCCCCCACACGCATTTCCCAGGGCGAGAGGGACGGACACCCCTCGAGTGCCCCCCGGGTGCCTGGACACAATAAAAGTGGCAGAAATCAAACTTAACAGCACACTAAATGCCTTGGCTGATATTTGCTTTGTCGAGGCCGCGCTGTGTCACAATGGACGCTGGGTTCCGTGAGGCTCCCCTTGGGTGACAACGCTTCCGAATAACCACTCGAGAGCCGAGGGCTGTCGGAGCTCTGAGACCGCTCTTTGCAGCGTCCAGCGGGGAGTTAAAGGCAGCCTTGAATCGAACGATATCAATGCAAAAGGATGCAAAGCACAGCAGGGTGTGAACAGGAGCTTTGAAGCCCTTGGCACGCAGGATATTTCAGAGGAGAAATCCCCTGGTTCACCTGGCCCCAATCAAGAGTGGCCACTGCTGAATGCCACACTCCTGTGGTGTTTTTTATTTAATGTTTATATTTGATAGGGTTCCATTGTTGCTGAGTTTTGGGAATGCCCGGGGTGTGATGTCATTGACCCACCGCCTCGCGACCAATCAGATCGCTCTGCTACATTCTGGCCCCGCCCCTCATTGTTTCCTCACAATGTGGAACCTTGGCGCTCGATTCCCATTGGCTGCCGCCCAGGGGGCGGGGCTTAGGCTGCCTATATAAGGCGGCGGCGGTGGTGGGGCCTCAGTTGCGGTCAAAACAAAATAAAACTAAGTAAAACACGGTAAAACACGGCAAAACACGGTAAAACACGGTAAAACACGGTAAACAAGGTAAAACACGGTAAAACAAGGTAAAACACGGTAAAACACGGTAAAACAAGGTAAAACACGGTAAAACACGGTAAAACACGGTAAAACAAGGTAAAACACGGTAAAACACGGTAAAACAAAATAAAATTGGCAAAAATCGCATCAAATGCCTTGAGTGATCTTTGCTCTCCCAGTGAGTCCCTTGCGATGCAAACAAATCGCAAAGCCCCCGCCCTCCGCCATGGGAGAGGAGGCTGGAGCACCCCCGGCCCCAGCTGGGGCGAGGAGCACGCATGGCCCGGGACTGTCTCCGTCCCTCCCCGTCCTCGGGGGTCCCGTGGTGTCTTCAGGCCTCTCCTGTCGGGGAACGATCGGGAGTGGGGGGATCTCTGTCCCTGTCATGCCGGGGGATGCTCGGGGCGGTCAGCCCAGGGCTGAGAGGGACGCAGCCCCCCTGGCCCCCAGCCCCCGCACGCATTTCCCGGGGCGAGAGGGACCGAGCCGTGCAGTGTGCGGAAAGGCTGCTCGGCCGAGGTGCTCTCTTGCGCGCCCGGTGCTGCGGCCACGCCTCCCGCTGCCTCTCCCGGTGCCCTCTCCTCGCTGCCGGCCTCAGGGGGCGGCGCCCGCTGTGTTCCCACCCTCATCCTTGCATTGTTCTCCGTTTTAAATTGCTTTAGCAAGCCCGCTATAAGCCTCCAAGGCTTTATCACATTAATTGCTGTCTCATCTCCTGTGGGAGCCGCTTCGATTATAATTTTACCAGCCTGCTTCAACTTTTCCAAGTCCAGGGCAGTCCCCTGGGAGCCGTCTAGTCTGTGGCTCCTACACCATGTGATTAAGGCTCTTAAAGCCTGTTTGTCGTATTTTATGCCTTTTTTTTTTTGTTGTTAAAAGCAAGTCCATACCTGTAGTACGGGGTCTTCTGGTGCCAAAACTCATGTACCCATGCTGGCAATGTCTCCCAATTACCAAAAAGGAAAAAGAAAAAAAAGAAATAGAAGGGAAGGTCCAGACCAAGCACCAGCACACTGTGCTACCTTTAGTGCCGCCGAGGTGGGGTGGGGGGAGCGAAGCAGTTTGGAGCGTCTGATCTGCCTCCTCTGCTCTTGGGAGCAGTTTGGCTGCAATGCGGCCGCCCGTCCTCCGAGCTGCAGGCGCGGTGCCCGCTCGCTGCAGCCGAGCCTTGGCCCACTCACGGTGCTCTCAGCACGGGACGCAGGAGCAGGGCAGGGGTTCCACAACTCACTCGTGGTTCCGCTCCAGGGGTGCCCCTGGCTTTTCCCTCCGACTTGCACCAGTTTTGCCTTCCTTTTTATGGGCCTCAGGGTGGGCTAGCAATGGTCCAAACTGCCCGTATAATGAGAAGCAGACAAAATGAGGAGGCGCTGTTGGAGGATTTCAGGTTTAGAGCAGTCATGGTGAAAAAGCACTTTTGGAGCCTTTCAGGTGTTGAGCAGCCACAGTGACGAAGCACTTTTTGGAGCCTTTCTGTTCTTGTTAGGCTCCTACAGCAGGCCTGCCAGAAGGACCTGGGGGTGCCGCTGGGTGAGAGCTGGCCCTGCCGCGGCCCTGTGTGCTGGGAGCCAGAACCGCCCTGTGCTGGGCTGAGCCCCCGGGGCGGGAATCCTGCCCCTCTGCCCCGCTCAGGTGAGATCACCCCTCCCTGCAGAGCTGCCTGCAGCCCTGGGGGCCCAGCACAGGAAGGACAGGGAGCTGCTGCAGCCAGTCCAGGGCAGGGACACCGAGATGGTGAGAGGGATGGAGCAGCCCTGCTGGGAGGAAAGGCTGAGAGAATTGGGACTGTTGTGCCTGGAGAAGGGAAGGCTCCAGCAGGACCTTAGAGTGGCCTTCCAGGACTTGAAAGGAGCCTACAGGAAAGACAGAGAGAGTCTCTTTAGCAAGGCCGCAGCTGCTGTTGGTGACCAGAAAAATTAGGAGCCGGCAGCGACCAGGACCGAGATGGAAACGAAAAGAAACACTGCCCGACATTGTTGATTTGGGCTAATTTAGGTCACCTCCCACGTCTCCCGCAATGGGCGCAGTGCGGAACCGGGCACGGCACCGGGATGGCCTTGGGGATCCTGGCATTTCTTGGACGCTCGGGGAAGCGTAGGGACGCTCATCAAAAGCTGGCCAGGCTTTAGGCAGCACCTTCACGAGCTTGGGATAAAACTCCCAGATGGCCCTTCCCAGCAGCTCCAGGGCCGCGTGGGGTAACGCTGCGGAAAACGAACACACGGGAGGTGGCTGAACTGGCTCCGCAGGGATTCCAAAGCACTTCCGGGGTGTCCTTTACCTCTTCTCTGTGTTCGCAGGGGTTTGCTCCTTCCTTCTCTCGGACCTTCTTCCTTCTCTCGGGCTGATCCGCTGGCGTGGGCAGCAGCTGTGGGGAGATCCTGCCCCTCGGCCCCGCTCAGGTCAGAGCCCACCTGCAGAGCTGCCTCCAGCCCTGGGAGGCCAGCAGGAGCATTCTGAGCTGCTGGAGCGAGTCCAGAGGGGACCACGGAGCTGCTCCCAGGGCTGGAGCGCCTCTGGAGCCAGCTTGGGAGAGCTGGGGGTGTCCAGGTGGAGAAGAGAAGGCTCCGCGGAGACCTCAGAGCCCCTCAAAAGGGCTAAAGCCATGGTACTTGGGCACGCTTTAGTATCCTGAGGCTAGAATTAGATACACTGGAAGCAGTGTAGGAGCCTGCTGAAGAACTTGGCAGAAGATAGGGAACAGAAGCTTGCTAGATCCAGTGAAGAAATCGCTGAAGCAGCTAGCAAGAGACTGCGCATGCCCAGGAAAGAAAGGTGGAAAGCGCAAAGCGAGGAAGACGCTCAGCCTTCATCCAAACCAGCACCGAGCTTTCCTCAGCGCGAGCACCAGGGAGCACCGCGCCTGCGCTCCGCCTATGCTAGTGCTGATAACAAGTTCTAAGACATAGTTTGCATAACCACACCTTTTCTGGGGAAAAGGATGAAGATGCATAAATTGCAACCGTATCTTGCAAACTGCTGTGTGCCTGGGGCTGCGGGCGTGTTCGGAGGAGCGATCCCCGCACGGCCAGCGCGCTGAATACAGCAAATACCCGCTTCTTGGACTTTGTCTCAGAAGTGTCTCTTGGCCCGGTTTGGGGCCAATCACCCTTGCAGTGCCTCAAGGGGCTCCCGCAGAGCTGGAGGGGGGCTGGCAGCACCCGGAAGAGGGAGCACCCGGCACCGGGAGCAGCCAGAGCTGGCAGCACCTGCATCTTGGCCCAGCCAGCTGCCGCCAGCTTTGGTGGTGCCTGAGCAGGGCGGGGACGATGCCAGGGACATCCCGCAGTGGCGTCTCCCCTGTTCCGCTGGGCGTGCGCTCGGTCCCAAACGGCACGCCCGTCCTGATCTCAGTCTCACTGCATGTTTAGACACGCTCACAGCCCCGGATTTCATCCCATGCCAGTGGCAGACCCGTGCAGCCCCAGACCCAATGCCAAGGCCAGGCCGGAGGCAAACGCCACATTTAGCCTTCACGCCAATGGCAGCTCTAATGTAAAACACCCAGCCCTAACGCCGAGGCCAGTCCCAATTCCAGCCCCTTCCTAAATGCTCAGCCCTAAACCAAATGCCACGGTGTAATAAATGAATTGGTTTCAGTGTGTTGATTTTTACTGTTTGGATGAGATATAAAAGACGGGAGTTGATAGTTGGATAAATGGGCATGTTAACTGAGGATATTGTGAGACTATCTGGGTGTAATATCAGAGTGTGTGCACCAGGTGGAGACGCAATTGGGGATGTGATGACGTGATGGACTAGAAAATTACTTCATGCAGGTGATGTCAACATCTTGGACCGCTTATACAATCATTCGATGCCCTCAGGAAATGATTGGACAAAAATGTATCTTGATAAAGATCAATAGAACCCCTGGAAGCGAGCCAATCAGAAGAAGAATCCAAAATCCACCAATTGTGAATGGCCAGAGGGCATAAGAACGGACCTGGGACTTTATGCGGGGAGCTCCTGCAGAACTTGGGGTCCCAGGGAGCACCCAGTGGGTCACACTGTTCTTTGTGTGTGCTGGTTTACTCTGGCTTGTCACGCGGAGCCTGGACTTGTCCTGGGTTCCCGCTCTCAGTCGTTAATAAATAAACGAGTTGGCTTTTCTTTATTAAAAAAAAGTCTCAGCCTCGTTTATAACAATGGTGAGCTCGAAGGCCAAAGCCAGCCCCCACTGCAACTCTAAGATCAAGCCCAACACCAATCCCAACTGAAGCCCTAAGTCCAGCTTCGAGCCCAGCCCCAGCCCACACTCCAATGCCGCCTTTAGCTCTAACTCCCAAACTCAGCCCCAACTGCTGCCCTAAGGCCAACACCATTCATGCAGTTAAGGCCAGTGCCCCAGGTGCACTCCCTAGCCCAGGGCAGGCTCCAAGCTCAAGGCCACATTTAGCCCTAAGGGCAGGGCCAGCCCTAAGGCCGGCCTGAGCCGCAATGGCAGCCAAAGGCACCCCAAGTGGGGCTTCGACGCTGACCCCTCCCCCAGCCCGCCCTGATGCCGGCCCTGCCCCCCGCGCTGCGAGCCAGGCGCAGTCCCCGTGTGTCACAGAGGCTGCGGCCTGTGGAGCAATCAGGGGGCTCGGTGCGGTATTAGCACTGGCTATCCCCGAGCCCCCTGCCTCTGGGCCAATGTCGTCACCTGGTGACGTTGTGGCCCCACCACCTGCGCCGCAGAGTCGTCACAAAGGGCAGTGGCGACATTAGGACTTCCTGGCCAGCCGCTATTTCCAGGCATGACGCTTAAGCATGGATAGGCTGCCTCTGGTAGTGGTCACAGAATGCCTGCTAGTAGCGGCTCAGCGGCTCTGAGACAGCTCTTTGCAGCGTCCAGCGGGGGAGTTAAGGGCAGCCTTGAATCGAATGACTGCAACCGTATCTTGCAAACTGCTGTGTGCCTGGGGCTGCGGGCGTGTTCGGAGGAGCGATCCCCGCACGGCCAGCGCGCTGAATACAGCAAATACCCGCTTCTTGGACTTTGTCTCAGAAGTGTCTCTTGGCCCGGTTTGGGGCCAATCACCCTTGCAGTGCCTCAAGGGGCTCCCGCAGAGCTGGAGGGGGGCTGGCAGCACCCGGAAGAGGGAGCACCCGGCACCGGGAGCAGCCAGAGCTGGCAGCACCTGCATCTTGGCCCAGCCAGCTGCCGCCAGCTTTGGTGGTGCCTGAGCAGGGCGGGGACGATGCCAGGGACATCCCGCAGTGGCGTCTCCCCTGTTCCGCTGGGCGTGCGCTCGGTCCCAAACGGCACGCCCGTCCTGATCTCAGTCTCACTGCATGTTTAGACACGCTCACAGCCCCGGATTTCATCCCATGCCAGTGGCAGACCCGTGCAGCCCCAGACCCAATGCCAAGGCCAGGCCGGAGGCAAACGCCACATTTAGCCTTCACGCCAATGGCAGCTCTAATGTAAAACACCCAGCCCTAACGCCGAGGCCAGTCCCAATTCCAGCCCCTTCCTAAATGCTCAGCCCTAAACCAAATGCCACGCTGAGCTCAAAGGCCAAAGCCAGCCGCAACTGCAACTCTAAGATTTCAGTTCTGTCTTAATGATTTCAGTTATAAAACAGGGAGTTATAAAATGGGATTAATTCTTATTGTGAGGCCTGAAGGCCAGCTGCTGACCACCACAAAAACCCCCCCTTTTTTTTTAAATATGAAAGCAGCATCTGTCATCCTGTCTGCAGGGCCCTTGGAGGCAGGCTTACAAACACGGCCCAACAGGCCGAGGCCCTTTCAGCCAGAGATGGATCCCATTGTATCGTTGGCGATGTAACAATCCTATCCAAAAGCTGTCTAATGGGATTACCAGCGATCCAAACTCTCAAAGTGGCATGCGGCAGGCTTCTTAACTTAAAAGTTACAACTTAACAACTGAACTCTAGGAACGGGAAACTTTAGAACCATGGGAAACTTAGAGCTCGAACACCTTGATGGAAGAAGGCGTGCAAGGCTTTGGCTTGTGCAAGTGTGTCTGGTTGTGGGGCCGTCCAGGCAGGGCGGTCAGCAGTGTAGGGACGGTGCCGATATTGCGGTGTTCCGAAGGGGAGCGATGGCTCTGGGTCTCTCTTCTGGTCTCTCTCGCGTCCTTTGTTGTTATACATGCTGGGGACAGCTCCAGCCCCGGTAATAGCGCTGTGTCTGCTGCTGCTGCTGCGGCAGTGGCGACATTAGCACTTCCTGGCCAGCCGCTATTTCCAGGCATGATGCTTAGGCGTGGATCGGCCGCCTGTGATAGTGTGTCTGCCTTGGGCGAGCGTTTTTGTGATGGCTGTGCAGGCGCGTTGGATACAGCTGCAGGACGCTCTGTTTCCACAGAAACTTTGTGGCCAGCACTGCCAGGCATGGTCACAGGATGCCTGCTAGTAGCGGCTCAGCAGTGGCCAGAGACTTGGCAGCAGCTGGACGTGGTCCTGCGGTGGCCAGCGCTAAGCGCTGCCCTGCAGCTGTGGGAGGCAGGGCACGGAGGGGCTGGAGGACACTTGTTTAACGCAGCGCGGCCGGGTGGGACAGCAACCCCCGTTTGGTTCGGTGGCAGCACTTTCCGGGGTTAAGGTAGGGCCCGAGCAGCTCCGGGGCGACGAGGGACAGCAACCCCGGCTCAGCAAAGGTAGGACCTGAGCAGCGCTGGGGCAATGCGGGACCAAATCGGAAGAGTTCGGACAACACCCACAGCCCGCCAAAGGTAAAACAAGGTAAAACAAAATAAAATTGGCAAAAATTACATCAAACGCCTTGAGTGATCTTTGCTTTCCCAGCGAGTCGCTTGCGATGCAAACAAATCCCAAAGCCCCCGCCCTCCCCATGGGAGAGGAGGCTGGAGCTCCCCCAGCCTCAGCTGGGGTGAGGAGCACGCATGGCCCGGGACTGTCTCCATCCCTCTCCGTCCTTGGGGATCCTGGGGGGCCCTGGGGAGTTTTCACGCCTCTCCTGTCGGGGAACGATCAGGGGTGGGGGGATCTCTGTCCCTGTCATGCCAGGGGATGCTCGGGGTGGTCAGCCCAGGGCTGAGAGGGACAGAGACCCCCTGGCCCCCAGCCCCCACACGCATTTCCCAGGGCGAGAGGGACGGACACCCCTCGAGTGCCCCCCGGGTGCCTGGACACAATAAAAGTGGCAGAAATCAAACTTAACAGCACACTAAATGCCTTGGCTGATATTTGCTTTGTCGAGGCCGCGCTGTGTCACAATGGACGCTGGGTTCCGTGAGGCTCCCCTTGGGTGACAACGCTTCCGAATAACCACTCGAGAGCCGAGGGCTGTCGGAGCTCTGAGACCGCTCTTTGCAGCGTCCAGCGGGGAGTTAAGGGCAGCCTTGAATCGAACGATATCAATGCAAAAGGATGCAAAGCACAGCAGGGTGTGAACAGGAGCTTTGAAGCCCTTGGCACGCAGGATATTTCAGAGGAGAAATCCCCTGGTTCACCTGGCCCCAATCAAGAGTGGCCACTGCTGAATGCCACACTCCTGTGGTGTTTTTTATTTAATGTTTATATTTGATAGGGTTCCATTGTTGCTGAGTTTTGGGAATGCCCGGGGTGTGATGTCATTGACCCACCGCCTCGCGACCAATCAGATCGCTCTGCTACATTCTGGCCCCGCCCCTCATTGTTTCCTCACAATGTGGAACCTTGGCGCTCGATTCCCATTGGCTGCCGCCCAGGGGGCGGGGCTTAGGCTGCCTATATAAGGCGGCGGCGGTGGTGGGGCCTCAGTTGCGGTCAAAACAAAATAAAACTAAGTAAAACACGGTAAAACACGGCAAAACACGGTAAAACACGGTAAAACACGGTAAACAAGGTAAAACACGGTAAAACAAGGTAAAACACGGTAAAACACGGTAAAACAAGGTAAAACACGGTAAAACAAGGTAAAACACGGTAAAACACGGTAAAACACGGTAAAACACGGTAAAACAAGGTAAAACACGGTAAAACACGGTAAAACAAAATAAAATTGGCAAAAATCGCATCAAATGCCTTGAGTGATCTTTGCTCTCCCAGTGAGTCCCTTGCGATGCAAACAAATCGCAAAGCCCCCGCCCTCCGCCATGGGAGAGGAGGCTGGAGCACCCCCGGCCCCAGCTGGGGCGAGGAGCACGCATGGCCCGGGACTGTCTCCGTCCCTCCCCGTCCTCGGGGGTCCCGTGGTGTCTTCAGGCCTCTCCTGTCGGGGAACGATCGGGAGTGGGGGGATCTCTGTCCCTGTCATGCCGGGGGATGCTCGGGGCGGTCAGCCCAGGGCTGAGAGGGACGCAGCCCCCCTGGCCCCCAGCCCCCGCACGCATTTCCCGGGGCGAGAGGGACCGAGCCGTGCAGTGTGCGGAAAGGCTGCTCGGCCGAGGTGCTCTCTTGCGCGCCCGGTGCTGCGGCCACGCCTCCCGCTGCCTCTCCCGGTGCCCTCTCCTCGCTGCCGGCCTCAGGGGGCGGCGCCCGCTGTGTTCCCACCCTCATCCTTGCATTGTTCTCCGTTTTAAATTGCTTTAGCAAGCCCGCTATAAGCCTCCAAGGCTTTATCACATTAATTGCTGTCTCATCTCCTGTGGGAGCCGCTTCGATTATAATTTTACCAGCCTGCTTCAACTTTTCCAAGTCCAGGGCAGTCCCCTGGGAGCCGTCTAGTCTGTGGCTCCTACACCATGTGATTAAGGCTCTTAAAGCCTGTTTGTCGTATTTTATGCCTTTTTTTTTTTGTTGTTAAAAGCAAGTCCATACCTGTAGTACGGGGTCTTCTGGTGCCAAAACTCATGTACCCATGCTGGCAATGTCTCCCAATTACCAAAAAGGAAAAAGAAAAAAAAGAAATAGAAGGGAAGGTCCAGACCAAGCACCAGCACACTGTGCTACCTTTAGTGCCGCCGAGGTGGGGTGGGGGGAGCGAAGCAGTTTGGAGCGTCTGATCTGCCTCCTCTGCTCTTGGGAGCAGTTTGGCTGCAATGCGGCCGCCCGTCCTCCGAGCTGCAGGCGCGGTGCCCGCTCGCTGCAGCCGAGCCTTGGCCCACTCACGGTGCTCTCAGCACGGGACGCAGGAGCAGGGCAGGGGTTCCACAACTCACTCGTGGTTCCGCTCCAGGGGTGCCCCTGGCTTTTCCCTCCGACTTGCACCAGTTTTGCCTTCCTTTTTATGGGCCTCAGGGTGGGCTAGCAATGGTCCAAACTGCCCGTATAATGAGAAGCAGACAAAATGAGGAGGCGCTGTTGGAGGATTTCAGGTTTAGAGCAGTCATGGTGAAAAAGCACTTTTGGAGCCTTTCAGGTGTTGAGCAGCCACAGTGACGAAGCACTTTTTGGAGCCTTTCTGTTCTTGTTAGGCTCCTACAGCAGGCCTGCCAGAAGGACCTGGGGGTGCCGCTGGGTGAGAGCTGGCCCTGCCGCGGCCCTGTGTGCTGGGAGCCAGAACCGCCCTGTGCTGGGCTGAGCCCCCGGGGCGGGAATCCTGCCCCTCTGCCCCGCTCAGGTGAGATCACCCCTCCCTGCAGAGCTGCCTGCAGCCCTGGGGGCCCAGCACAGGAAGGACAGGGAGCTGCTGCAGCCAGTCCAGGGCAGGGACACCGAGATGGTGAGAGGGATGGAGCAGCCCTGCTGGGAGGAAAGGCTGAGGGAATTGGGACTGTTGTGCCTGGAGAAGGGAAGGCTCCAGCAGGACCTTAGAGTGGCCTTCCAGGACTTGAAAGGAGCCTACAGGAAAGACAGAGAGAGTCTCTTTAGCAAGGCCGCAGCTGCTGTTGGTGACCAGAAAAATTAGGAGCCGGCAGCGACCAGGACCGAGATGGAAACGAAAAGAAACACTGCCCGACATTGTTGATTTGGGCTAATTTAGGTCACCTCCCACGTCTCCCGCAATGGGCGCAGTGCGGAACCGGGCACGGCACCGGGATGGCCTTGGGGATCCTGGCATTTCTTGGACGCTCGGGGAAGCGTAGGGACGCTCATCAAAAGCTGGCCAGGCTTTAGGCAGCACCTTCACGAGCTTGGGATAAAACTCCCAGATGGCCCTTCCCAGCAGCTCCAGGGCCGCGTGGGGTAACGCTGCGGAAAACGAACACACGGGAGGTGGCTGAACTGGCTCCGCAGGGATTCCAAAGCACTTCCGGGGTGTCCTTTACCTCTTCTCTGTGTTCGCAGGGGTTTGCTCCTTCCTTCTCTCGGACCTTCTTCCTTCTCTCGGGCTGATCCGCTGGCGTGGGCAGCAGCTGTGGGGAGATCCTGCCCCTCGGCCCCGCTCAGGTCAGAGCCCACCTGCAGAGCTGCCTCCAGCCCTGGGAGGCCAGCAGGAGCATTCTGAGCTGCTGGAGCGAGTCCAGAGGGGACCACGGAGCTGCTCCCAGGGCTGGAGCGCCTCTGGAGCCAGCTTGGGAGAGCTGGGGGTGTCCAGGTGGAGAAGAGAAGGCTCCGCGGAGACCTCAGAGCCCCTCAAAAGGGCTAAAGCCATGGTACTTGGGCACGCTTTAGTATCCTGAGGCTAGAATTAGATACACTGGAAGCAGTGTAGGAGCCTGCTGAAGAACTTGGCAGAAGATAGGGAACAGAAGCTTGCTAGATCCAGTGAAGAAATCGCTGAAGCAGCTAGCAAGAGACTGCGCATGCCCAGGAAAGAAAGGTGGAAAGCGCAAAGCGAGGAAGACGCTCAGCCTTCATCCAAACCAGCACCGAGCTTTCCTCAGCGCGAGCACCAGGGAGCACCGCGCCTGCGCTCCGCCTATGCTAGTGCTGATAACAAGTTCTAAGACATAGTTTGCATAACCACACCTTTTCTGGGGAAAAGGATGAAGATGCATAAATTGCAACCGTATCTTGCAAACTGCTGTGTGCCTGGGGCTGCGGGCGTGTTCGGAGGAGCGATCCCCGCACGGCCAGCGCGCTGAATACAGCAAATACCCGCTTCTTGGACTTTGTCTCAGAAGTGTCTCTTGGCCCGGTTTGGGGCCAATCACCCTTGCAGTGCCTCAAGGGGCTCCCGCAGAGCTGGAGGGGGGCTGGCAGCACCCGGAAGAGGGAGCACCCGGCACCGGGAGCAGCCAGAGCTGGCAGCACCTGCATCTTGGCCCAGCCAGCTGCCGCCAGGTTTGGTGGTGCCTGAGCAGGGCGGGGACGATGCCAGGGACATCCCGCAGTGGCGTCTCCCCTGTTCCGCTGGGCGTGCGCTCGGTCCCAAACGGCACGCCCGTCCTGATCTCAGTCTCACTGCATGTTTAGACACGCTCACAGCCCCGGATTTCATCCCATGCCAGTGGCAGACCCGTGCAGCCCCAGACCCAATGCCAAGGCCAGGCCGGAGGCAAACGCCACATTTAGCCTTCACGCCAATGGCAGCTCTAATGTAAAACACCCAGCCCTAACGCCGAGGCCAGTCCCAATTCCAGCCCCTTCCTAAATGCTCAGCCCTAAACCAAATGCCACGGTGTAATAAATGAATTGGTTTCAGTGTGTTGATTTTTACTGTTTGGATGAGATATAAAAGACGGGAGTTGATAGTTGGATAAATGGGCATGTTAACTGAGGATATTGTGAGACTATCTGGGTGTAATATCAGAGTGTGTGCACCAGGTGGAGACGCAATTGGGGATGTGATGACGTGATGGACTAGAAAATTACTTCATGCAGGTGATGTCAACATCTTGGACCGCTTATACAATCATTCGATGCCCTCAGGAAATGATTGGACAAAAATGTATCTTGATAAAGATCAATAGAACCCCTGGAAGCGAGCCAATCAGAAGAAGAATCCAAAATCCACCAACTGTGAATGGCCAGAGGGCATAAGAACGGACCTGGGACTTTATGCGGGGAGCTCCTGCAGAACTTGGGGTCCCAGGGAGCACCCAGTGGGTCACACTGTTCTTTGTGTGTGCTGGTTTACTCTGGCTTGTCACGCGGAGCCTGGACTTGTCCTGGGTTCCCGCTCTCAGTCGTTAATAAATAAACGAGTTGGCTTTTCTTTATTAAAAAAAAGTCTCAGCCTCGTTTATAACAATGGTGAGCTCGAAGGCCAAAGCCAGCCCCCACTGCAACTCTAAGATCAAGCCCAACACCAATCCCAACTGAAGCCCTAAGTCCAGCTTCGAGCCCAGCCCCAGCCCACACTCCAATGCCGCCTTTAGCTCTAACTCCCAAACTCAGCCCCAACTGCTGCCCTAAGGCCAACACCATTCATGCAGTTAAGGCCAGTGCCCCAGGTGCACTCCCTAGCCCAGGGCAGGCTCCAAGCTCAAGGCCACATTTAGCCCTAAGGGCAGGGCCAGCCCTAAGGCCGGCCTGAGCCGCAATGGCAGCCAAAGGCACCCCAAGTGGGGCTTCGACGCTGACCCCTCCCCCAGCCCGCCCTGATGCCGGCCCTGCCCCCCGCGCTGCGAGCCAGGCGCAGTCCCCGTGTGTCACAGAGGCTGCGGCCTGTGGAGCAATCAGGGGGCTCGGTGCGGTATTAGCACTGGCTATCCCCGAGCCCCCTGCCTCTGGGCCAATGTCGTCACCTGGTGACGTTGTGGCCCCACCACCTGCGCCGCAGAGTCGTCACAAAGGGCAGTGGCGACATTAGGACTTCCTGGCCAGCCGCTATTTCCAGGCATGACGCTTAAGCATGGATAGGCTGCCTCTGGTAGTGGTCACAGAATGCCTGCTAGTAGCGGCTCAGCGGCTCTGAGACAGCTCTTTGCAGCGTCCAGCGGGGGAGTTAAGGGCAGCCTTGAATCGAATGACTGCAACCGTATCTTGCAAACTGCTGTGTGCCTGGGGCTGCGGGCGTGTTCGGAGGAGCGATCCCCGCACGGCCAGCGCGCTGAATACAGCAAATACCCGCTTCTTGGACTTTGTCTCAGAAGTGTCTCTTGGCCCGGTTTGGGGCCAATCACCCTTGCAGTGCCTCAAGGGGCTCCCGCAGAGCTGGAGGGGGGCTGGCAGCACCCGGAAGAGGGAGCACCCGGCACCGGGAGCAGCCAGAGCTGGCAGCACCTGCATCTTGGCCCAGCCAGCTGCCGCCAGGTTTGGTGGTGCCTGAGCAGGGCGGGGACGATGCCAGGGACATCCCGCAGTGGCGTCTCCCCTGTTCCGCTGGGCGTGCGCTCGGTCCCAAACGGCACGCCCGTCCTGATCTCAGTCTCACTGCATGTTTAGACACGCTCACAGCCCCGGATTTCATCCCATGCCAGTGGCAGACCCGTGCAGCCCCAGACCCAATGCCAAGGCCAGGCCGGAGGCAAACGCCACATTTAGCCTTCACGCCAATGGCAGCTCTAATGTAAAACACCCAGCCCTAACGCCGAGGCCAGTCCCAATTCCAGCCCCTTCCTAAATGCTCAGCCCTAAACCAAATGCCACGCTGAGCTCAAAGGCCAAAGCCAGCCGCAACTGCAACTCTAAGATTTCAGTTCTGTCTTCATGATTTCAGTTATAAAACAGGGAGTTATAAAATGGGATTAATTCTTATTGTGAGGCCTGAAGGCCAGCTGCTGACCACCACAAAAACCCCCCCTTTTTTTTTAAATATGAAAGCAGCATCTGTCATCCTGTCTGCAGGGCCCTTGGAGGCAGGCTTACAAACACGGCCCAACAGGCCGAGGCCCTTTCAGCCAGAGATGGATCCCATTGTATCGTTGGCGATGTAACAATCCTATCCAAAAGCTGTCTAATGGGATTACCAGCGATCCAAACTCTCAAAGTGGCATGCGGCAGGCTTCTTAACTTAAAAGTTACAACTTAACAACTGAACTCTAGGAACGGGAAACTTTAGAACCATGGGAAACTTAGAGCTCGAACACCTTGATGGAAGAAGGCGTGCAAGGCTTTGGCTTGTGCAAGTGTGTCTGGTTGTGGGGCCGTCCAGGCAGGGCGGTCAGCAGTGTAGGGACGGTGCCGATATTGCGGTGTTCCGAAGGGGAGCGATGGCTCTGGGTCTCTCTTCTGGTCTCTCTCGCGTCCTTTGTTGTTATACATGCTGGGGACAGCTCCAGCCCCGGTAATAGCGCTGTGTCTGCTGCTGCTGCTGCGGCAGTGGCGACATTAGCACTTCCTGGCCAGCCGCTATTTCCAGGCATGATGCTTAGGCGTGGATCGGCCGCCTGTGATAGTGTGTCTGCCTTGGGCGAGCGTTTTTGTGATGGCTGTGCAGGCGCGTTGGATACAGCTGCAGGACGCTCTGTTTCCACAGAAACTTTGTGGCCAGCACTGCCAGGCATGGTCACAGGATGCCTGCTAGTAGCGGCTCAGCAGTGGCCAGAGACTTGGCAGCAGCTGGACGTGGTCCTGCGGTGGCCAGCGCTAAGCGCTGCCCTGCAGCTGTGGGAGGCAGGGCACGGAGGGGCTGGAGGACACTTGTTTAACGCAGCGCGGCCGGGTGGGACAGCAACCCCCGTTTGGTTCGGTGGCAGCACTTTCCGGGGTTAAGGTAGGGCCCGAGCAGCTCCGGGGCGACGAGGGACAGCAACCCCGGCTCAGCAAAGGTAGGACCTGAGCAGCGCTGGGGCAATGCGGGACCAAATCGGAAGAGTTCGGACAACACCCACAGCCCGCCAAAGGTAAAACAAGGTAAAACAAAATAAAATTGGCAAAAATTACATCAAACGCCTTGAGTGATCTTTGCTTTCCCAGCGAGTCGCTTGCGATGCAAACAAATCCCAAAGCCCCCGCCCTCCCCATGGGAGAGGAGGCTGGAGCTCCCCCAGCCTCAGCTGGGGTGAGGAGCACGCATGGCCCGGGACTGTCTCCATCCCTCTCCGTCCTTGGGGATCCTGGGGGGCCCTGGGGAGTTTTCACGCCTCTCCTGTCGGGGAACGATCAGGGGTGGGGGGATCTCTGTCCCTGTCATGCCAGGGGATGCTCGGGGTGGTCAGCCCAGGGCTGAGAGGGACAGAGACCCCCTGGCCCCCAGCCCCCACACGCATTTCCCAGGGCGAGAGGGACGGACACCCCTCGAGTGCCCCCCGGGTGCCTGGACACAATAAAAGTGGCAGAAATCAAACTTAACAGCACACTAAATGCCTTGGCTGATATTTGCTTTGTCGAGGCCGCGCTGTGTCACAATGGACGCTGGGTTCCGTGAGGCTCCCCTTGGGTGACAACGCTTCCGAATAACCACTCGAGAGCCGAGGGCTGTCGGAGCTCTGAGACCGCTCTTTGCAGCGTCCAGCGGGGAGTTAAAGGCAGCCTTGAATCGAACGATATCAATGCAAAAGGATGCAAAGCACAGCAGGGTGTGAACAGGAGCTTTGAAGCCCTTGGCACGCAGGATATTTCAGAGGAGAAATCCCCTGGTTCACCTGGCCCCAATCAAGAGTGGCCACTGCTGAATGCCACACTCCTGTGGTGTTTTTTATTTAATGTTTATATTTGATAGGGTTCCATTGTTGCTGAGTTTTGGGAATGCCCGGGGTGTGATGTCATTGACCCACCGCCTCGCGACCAATCAGATCGCTCTGCTACATTCTGGCCCCGCCCCTCATTGTTTCCTCACAATGTGGAACCTTGGCGCTCGATTCCCATTGGCTGCCGCCCAGGGGGCGGGGCTTAGGCTGCCTATATAAGGCGGCGGCGGTGGTGGGGCCTCAGTTGCGGTCAAAACAAAATAAAACTAAGTAAAACACGGTAAAACACGGCAAAACACGGTAAAACACGGTAAAACACGGTAAACAAGGTAAAACACGGTAAAACAAGGTAAAACACGGTAAAACACGGTAAAACAAGGTAAAACACGGTAAAACACGGTAAAACACGGTAAAACAAGGTAAAACACGGTAAAACACGGTAAAACAAAATAAAATTGGCAAAAATCGCATCAAATGCCTTGAGTGATCTTTGCTCTCCCAGTGAGTCCCTTGCGATGCAAACAAATCGCAAAGCCCCCGCCCTCCGCCATGGGAGAGGAGGCTGGAGCACCCCCGGCCCCAGCTGGGGCGAGGAGCACGCATGGCCCGGGACTGTCTCCGTCCCTCCCCGTCCTCGGGGGTCCCGTGGTGTCTTCAGGCCTCTCCTGTCGGGGAACGATCGGGAGTGGGGGGATCTCTGTCCCTGTCATGCCGGGGGATGCTCGGGGCGGTCAGCCCAGGGCTGAGAGGGACGCAGCCCCCCTGGCCCCCAGCCCCCGCACGCATTTCCCGGGGCGAGAGGGACCGAGCCGTGCAGTGTGCGGAAAGGCTGCTCGGCCGAGGTGCTCTCTTGCGCGCCCGGTGCTGCGGCCACGCCTCCCGCTGCCTCTCCCGGTGCCCTCTCCTCGCTGCCGGCCTCAGGGGGCGGCGCCCGCTGTGTTCCCACCCTCATCCTTGCATTGTTCTCCGTTTTAAATTGCTTTAGCAAGCCCGCTATAAGCCTCCAAGGCTTTATCACATTAATTGCTGTCTCATCTCCTGTGGGAGCCGCTTCGATTATAATTTTACCAGCCTGCTTCAACTTTTCCAAGTCCAGGGCAGTCCCCTGGGAGCCGTCTAGTCTGTGGCTCCTACACCATGTGATTAAGGCTCTTAAAGCCTGTTTGTCGTATTTTATGCCTTTTTTTTTTTGTTGTTAAAAGCAAGTCCATACCTGTAGTACGGGGTCTTCTGGTGCCAAAACTCATGTACCCATGCTGGCAATGTCTCCCAATTACCAAAAAGGAAAAAGAAAAAAAAGAAATAGAAGGGAAGGTCCAGACCAAGCACCAGCACACTGTGCTACCTTTAGTGCCGCCGAGGTGGGGTGGGGGGAGCGAAGCAGTTTGGAGCGTCTGATCTGCCTCCTCTGCTCTTGGGAGCAGTTTGGCTGCAATGCGGCCGCCCGTCCTCCGAGCTGCAGGCGCGGTGCCCGCTCGCTGCAGCCGAGCCTTGGCCCACTCACGGTGCTCTCAGCACGGGACGCAGGAGCAGGGCAGGGGTTCCACAACTCACTCGTGGTTCCGCTCCAGGGGTGCCCCTGGCTTTTCCCTCCGACTTGCACCAGTTTTGCCTTCCTTTTTATGGGCCTCAGGGTGGGCTAGCAATGGTCCAAACTGCCCGTATAATGAGAAGCAGACAAAATGAGGAGGCGCTGTTGGAGGATTTCAGGTTTAGAGCAGTCATGGTGAAAAAGCACTTTTGGAGCCTTTCAGGTGTTGAGCAGCCACAGTGACGAAGCACTTTTTGGAGCCTTTCTGTTCTTGTTAGGCTCCTACAGCAGGCCTGCCAGAAGGACCTGGGGGTGCCGCTGGGTGAGAGCTGGCCCTGCCGCGGCCCTGTGTGCTGGGAGCCAGAACCGCCCTGTGCTGGGCTGAGCCCCCGGGGCGGGAATCCTGCCCCTCTGCCCCGCTCAGGTGAGATCACCCCTCCCTGCAGAGCTGCCTGCAGCCCTGGGGGCCCAGCACAGGAAGGACAGGGAGCTGCTGCAGCCAGTCCAGGGCAGGGACACCGAGATGGTGAGAGGGATGGAGCAGCCCTGCTGGGAGGAAAGGCTGAGAGAATTGGGACTGTTGTGCCTGGAGAAGGGAAGGCTCCAGCAGGACCTTAGAGTGGCCTTCCAGGACTTGAAAGGAGCCTACAGGAAAGACAGAGAGAGTCTCTTTAGCAAGGCCGCAGCTGCTGTTGGTGACCAGAAAAATTAGGAGCCGGCAGCGACCAGGACCGAGATGGAAACGAAAAGAAACACTGCCCGACATTGTTGATTTGGGCTAATTTAGGTCACCTCCCACGTCTCCCGCAATGGGCGCAGTGCGGAACCGGGCACGGCACCGGGATGGCCTTGGGGATCCTGGCATTTCTTGGACGCTCGGGGAAGCGTAGGGACGCTCATCAAAAGCTGGCCAGGCTTTAGGCAGCACCTTCACGAGCTTGGGATAAAACTCCCAGATGGCCCTTCCCAGCAGCTCCAGGGCCGCGTGGGGTAACGCTGCGGAAAACGAACACACGGGAGGTGGCTGAACTGGCTCCGCAGGGATTCCAAAGCACTTCCGGGGTGTCCTTTACCTCTTCTCTGTGTTCGCAGGGGTTTGCTCCTTCCTTCTCCCGGACCTTCTTCCTTCTCTCGGGCTGATCCGCTGGCGTGGGCAGCAGCTGTGGGGAGATCCTGCCCCTCGGCCCCGCTCAGGTCAGAGCCCACCTGCAGAGCTGCCTCCAGCCCTGGGAGGCCAGCAGGAGCATTCTGAGCTGCTGGAGCGAGTCCAGAGGGGACCACGGAGCTGCTCCCAGGGCTGGAGCGCCTCTGGAGCCAGCTTGGGAGAGCTGGGGGTGTCCAGGTGGAGAAGAGAAGGCTCCGCGGAGACCTCAGAGCCCCTCAAAAGGGCTAAAGCCATGGTACTTGGGAACGCTTTAGTATCCTGAGGCTAGAATTAGATACACTGGAAGCAGTGTAGGAGCCTGCTGAAGAACTTGGCAAAAGATAGGGAACAGAAGCTTGCTAGATCCAGTGAAGAAATCGCTGAAGCAGCTAGCAAGAGACTGCGCATGCCCAGGAAAGAAAGGTGGAAAGCGCAAAGCGAGGAAGACGCTCAGCCTTCATCCAAACCAGCACCGAGCTTTCCTCAGCGCGAGCACCAGGGAGCACCGCGCCTGCGCTCCGCCTATGCTAGTGCTGATAACAAGTTCTAAGACATAGTTTGCATAACCACACCTTTTCTGGGGAAAAGGATGAAGATGCATAAATTGCAACCGTATCTTGCAAACTGCTGTGTGCCTGGGGCTGCGGGCGTGTTCGGAGGAGCGATCCCCGCACGGCCAGCGCGCTGAATACAGCAAATACCCGCTTCTTGGACTTTGTCTCAGAAGTGTCTCTTGGCCCGGTTTGGGGCCAATCACCCTTGCAGTGCCTCAAGGGGCTCCCGCAGAGCTGGAGGGGGGCTGGCAGCACCCGGAAGAGGGAGCACCCGGCACCGGGAGCAGCCAGAGCTGGCAGCACCTGCATCTTGGCCCAGCCAGCTGCCGCCAGGTTTGGTGGTGCCTGAGCAGGGCGGGGACGATGCCAGGGACATCCCGCAGTGGCGTCTCCCCTGTTCCGCTGGGCGTGCGCTCGGTCCCAAACGGCACGCCCGTCCTGATCTCAGTCTCACTGCATGTTTAGACACGCTCACAGCCCCGGATTTCATCCCATGCCAGTGGCAGACCCGTGCAGCCCCAGACCCAATGCCAAGGCCAGGCCGGAGGCAAACGCCACATTTAGCCTTCACGCCAATGGCAGCTCTAATGTAAAACACCCAGCCCTAACGCCGAGGCCAGTCCCAATTCCAGCCCCTTCCTAAATGCTCAGCCCTAAACCAAATGCCACGCTGAGCTCAAAGGCCAAAGCCAGCCGCAACTGCAACTCTAAGATTTCAGTTCTGTCTTAATGATTTCAGTTATAAAACAGGGAGTTATAAAATGGGATTAATTCTTATTGTGAGGCCTGAAGGCCAGCTGCTGACCACCACAAAAATCCCCCCTTTTTTTTTAAATATGAAAGCAGCATCTGTCATCCTGTCTGCAGGGCCCTTGGAGGCAGGCTTACAAACACGGCCCAACAGGCCGAGGCCCTTTCAGCCAGAGATGGATCCCATTGTATCGTTGGCGATGTAACAATCCTATCCAAAAGCTGTCTAATGGGATTACCAGCGATCCAAACTCTCAAAGTGGCATGCGGCAGGCTTCTTAACTTAAAAGTTACAACTTAACAACTGAACTCTAGGAACGGGAAACTTTAGAACCATGGGAAACTTAGAGCTCGAACACCTTGATGGAAGAAGGCGTGCAAGGCTTTGGCTTGTGCAAGTGTGTCTGGTTGTGGGGCCGTCCAGGCAGGGCGGTCAGCAGTGTAGGGACGGTGCCGATATTGCGGTGTTCCGAAGGGGAGCGATGGCTCTGGGTCTCTCTTCTGGTCTCTCTCGCGTCCTTTGTTGTTATACATGCTGGGGACAGCTCCAGCCCCGGTAATAGCGCTGTGTCTGCTGCTGCTGCTGCGGCAGTGGCGACATTAGCACTTCCTGGCCAGCCGCTATTTCCAGGCATGATGCTTAGGCGTGGATCGGCCGCCTGTGATAGTGTGTCTGCCTTGGGCGAGCGTTTTTGTGATGGCTGTGCAGGCGCGTTGGATACAGCTGCAGGACGCTCTGTTTCCACAGAAACTTTGTGGCCAGCACTGCCAGGCATGGTCACAGGATGCCTGCTAGTAGCGGCTCAGCAGTGGCCAGAGACTTGGCAGCAGCTGGACGTGGTCCTGCGGTGGCCAGCGCTAAGCGCTGCCCTGCAGCTGTGGCAGGCAGGGCACGGAGGGGCTGGAGGACACTTGTTTAACGCAGCGCGGCCGGGTGGGACAGCAACCCCCGTTTGGTTCGGTGGCAGCACTTTCCGGGGTTAAGGTAGGGCCCGAGCAGCTCCGGGGCGACGAGGGACAGCAACCCCGGCTCAGCAAAGGTAGGACCTGAGCAGCGCTGGGGCAATGCGGGACCAAATCGGAAGAGTTCGGACAACACCCACAGCCCGCCAAAGGTAAAACAAGGTAAAACAAAATAAAATTGGCAAAAATTACATCAAACGCCTTGAGTGATCTTTGCTTTCCCAGCGAGTCGCTTGCGATGCAAACAAATCCCAAAGCCCCCGCCCTCCCCATGGGAGAGGAGGCTGGAGCTCCCCCAGCCTCAGCTGGGGTGAGGAGCACGCATGGCCCGGGACTGTCTCCATCCCTCTCCGTCCTTGGGGATCCTGGGGGGCCCTGGGGAGTTTTCACGCCTCTCCTGTCGGGGAACGATCAGGGGTGGGGGGATCTCTGTCCCTGTCATGCCAGGGGATGCTCGGGGTGGTCAGCCCAGGGCTGAGAGGGACAGAGACCCCCTGGCCCCCAGCCCCCACACGCATTTCCCAGGGCGAGAGGGACGGACACCCCTCGAGTGCCCCCCGGGTGCCTGGACACAATAAAAGTGGCAGAAATCAAACTTAACAGCACACTAAATGCCTTGGCTGATATTTGCTTTGTCGAGGCCGCGCTGTGTCACAATGGACGCTGGGTTCCGTGAGGCTCCCCTTGGGTGACAACGCTTCCGAATAACCACTCGAGAGCCGAGGGCTGTCGGAGCTCTGAGACCGCTCTTTGCAGCGTCCAGCGGGGAGTTAAGGGCAGCCTTGAATCGAACGATATCAATGCAAAAGGATGCAAAGCACAGCAGGGTGTGAACAGGAGCTTTGAAGCCCTTGGCACGCAGGATATTTCAGAGGAGAAATCCCCTGGTTCACCTGGCCCCAATCAAGAGTGGCCACTGCTGAATGCCACACTCCTGTGGTGTTTTTTATTTAATGTTTATATTTGATAGGGTTCCATTGTTGCTGAGTTTTGGGAATGCCCGGGGTGTGATGTCATTGACCCACCGCCTCGCGACCAATCAGATCGCTCTGCTACATTCTGGCCCCGCCCCTCATTGTTTCCTCACAATGTGGAACCTTGGCGCTCGATTCCCATTGGCTGCCGCCCAGGGGGCGGGGCTTAGGCTGCCTATATAAGGCGGCGGCGGTGGTGGGGCCTCAGTTGCGGTCAAAACAAAATAAAACTAAGTAAAACACGGTAAAACACGGTAAAACACGGTAAAACAAGGTAAAACACGGTAAAACACGGTAAAACAAGGTAAAACACGGTAAAACAAGGTAAAACACGGTAAAACACGGTAAAACAAGGTAAAACACGGTAAAACAAGGTAAAACACGGTAAAACACGGTAAAACACGGTAAAACAAGGTAAAACACGGTAAAACACGGTAAAACAAAATAAAATTGGCAAAAATCGCATCAAATGCCTTGAGTGATCTTTGCTCTCCCAGTGAGTCGCTTGCGATGCAAACAAATCGCAAAGCCCCCGCCCTCCGCCATGGGAGAGGAGGCTGGAGCACCCCCGGCCCCAGCTGGGGCGAGGAGCACGCATGGCCCGGGACTGTCTCCGTCCCTCCCCGTCCTCGGGGGTCCCGTGGTGTCTTCAGGCCTCTCCTGTCGGGGAACGATCGGGAGTGGGGGGATCTCTGTCCCTGTCATGCCGGGGGATGCTCGGGGCGGTCAGCCCAGGGCTGAGAGGGACGCAGCCCCCCTGGCCCCCAGCCCCCGCACGCATTTCCCGGGGCGAGAGGGACCGAGCCGTGCAGTGTGCGGAAAGGCTGCTCGGCCGAGGTGCTCTCTTGCGCGCCCGGTGCTGCGGCCACGCCTCCCGCTGCCTCTCCCGGTGCCCTCTCCTCGCTGCCGGCCTCAGGGGGCGGCGCCCGCTGTGTTCCCACCCTCATCCTTGCATTGTTCTCCGTTTTAAATTGCTTTAGCAAGCCCGCTATAAGCCTCCAAGGCTTTAGCACATTAATTGCTGTCTCATCTCCTGTGGGAGCCGCTTCGATTATAATTTTACCAGCCTGCTTCAACTTTTCCAAGTCCAGGGCAGTCCCCTGGGAGCCGTCTAGTCTGTGGCTCCTACACCATGTGATTAAGGCTCTTAAAGCCTGTTTGTCGTATTTTATGCCTTTTTTTTTGTTGTTAAAAGCAAGTCCATACCTGTAGTACGGGGTCTTCTGGTGCCAAAACTCATGTACCCATGCTGGCAATGTCTCCCAATTACCAAAAAGGAAAAAGAAAAAAAAGAAATAGAAGGGAAGGTCCAGACCAAGCACCAGCACACTGTGCTACCTTTAGTGCCGCCGAGGTGGGGTGGGGGGAGCGAAGCAGTTTGGAGCGTCTGATCTGCCTCCTCTGCTCTTGGGAGCAGTTTGGCTGCAATGCGGCCGCCCGTCCTCCGAGCTGCAGGCGCGGTGCCCGCTCGCTGCAGCCGAGCCTTGGCCCACTCACGGTGCTCTCAGCACGGGACGCAGGAGCAGGGCAGGGGTTCCACAACTCACTCGTGGTTCCGCTCCAGGGGTGCCCCTGGCTTTTCCCTCCGACTTGCACCAGTTTTGCCTTCCTTTTTATGGGCCTCAGGGTGGGCTAGCAATGGTCCAAACTGCCCGTATAATGAGAAGCAGACAAAATGAGGAGGCGCTGTTGGAGGATTTCAGGTTTAGAGCAGTCATGGTGAAAAAGCACTTTTGGAGCCTTTCAGGTGTTGAGCAGCCACAGTGACGAAGCACTTTTTGGAGCCTTTCTGTTCTTGTTAGGCTCCTACAGCAGGCCTGCCAGAAGGACCTGGGGGTGCCGCTGGGTGAGAGCTGGCCCTGCCGCGGCCCTGTGTGCTGGGAGCCAGAACCGCCCTGTGCTGGGCTGAGCCCCCGGGGCGGGAATCCTGCCCCTCTGCCCCGCTCAGGTGAGATCACCCCTCCCTGCAGAGCTGCCTGCAGCCCTGGGGGCCCAGCACAGGAAGGACAGGGAGCTGCTGCAGCCAGTCCAGGGCAGGGACACCGAGATGGTGAGAGGGATGGAGCAGCCCTGCTGGGAGGAAAGGCTGAGAGAATTGGGACTGTTGTGCCTGGAGAAGGGAAGGCTCCAGCAGGACCTTAGAGTGGCCTTCCAGGACTTGAAAGGAGCCTACAGGAAAGACAGAGAGAGTCTCTTTAGCAAGGCCGCAGCTGCTGTTGGTGACCAGAAAAATTAGGAGCCGGCAGCGACCAGGACCGAGATGGAAACGAAAAGAAACACTGCCCGACATTGTTGATTTGGGCTAATTTAGGTCACCTCCCACGTCTCCCGCAATGGGCGCAGTGCGGAACCGGGCACGGCACCGGGATGGCCTTGGGGATCCTGGCATTTCTTGGACGCTCGGGGAAGCGTAGGGACGCTCATCAAAAGCTGGCCAGGCTTTAGGCAGCACCTTCACGAGCTTGGGATAAAACTCCCAGATGGCCCTTCCCAGCAGCTCCAGGGCCGCGTGGGGTAACGCTGCGGAAAACGAACACACGGGAGGTGGCTGAACTGGCTCCGCAGGGATTCCAAAGCACTTCCGGGGTGTCCTTTACCTCTTCTCTGTGTTCGCAGGGGTTTGCTCCTTCCTTCTCCCGGACCTTCTTCCTTCTCTCGGGCTGATCCGCTGGCGTGGGCAGCAGCTGTGGGGAGATCCTGCCCCTCGGCCCCGCTCAGGTCAGAGCCCACCTGCAGAGCTGCCTCCAGCCCTGGGAGGCCAGCAGGAGCATTCTGAGCTGCTGGAGCGAGTCCAGAGGGGACCACGGAGCTGCTCCCAGGGCTGGAGCGCCTCTGGAGCCAGCTTGGGAGAGCTGGGGGTGTCCAGGTGGAGAAGAGAAGGCTCCGCGGAGACCTCAGAGCCCCTCAAAAGGGCTAAAGCCATGGTACTTGGGAACGCTTTAGTATCCTGAGGCTAGAATTAGATACACTGGAAGCAGTGTAGGAGCCTGCTGAAGAACTTGGCAAAAGATAGGGAACAGAAGCTTGCTAGATCCAGTGAAGAAATCGCTGAAGCAGCTAGCAAGAGACTGCGCATGCCCAGGAAAGAAAGGTGGAAAGCGCAAAGCGAGGAAGACGCTCAGCCTTCATCCAAACCAGCACCGAGCTTTCCTCAGCGCGAGCACCAGGGAGCACCGCGCCTGCGCTCCGCCTATGCTAGTGCTGATAACAAGTTCTAAGACATAGTTTGCATAACCACACCTTTTCTGGGGAAAAGGATGAAGATGCATAAATTGCAACCGTATCTTGCAAACTGCTGTGTGCCTGGGGCTGCGGGCGTGTTCGGAGGAGCGATCCCCGCACGGCCAGCGCGCTGAATACAGCAAATACCCGCTTCTTGGACTTTGTCTCAGAAGTGTCTCTTGGCCCGGTTTGGGGCCAATCACCCTTGCAGTGCCTCAAGGGGCTCCCGCAGAGCTGGAGGGGGGCTGGCAGCACCCGGAAGAGGGAGCACCCGGCACCGGGAGCAGCCAGAGCTGGCAGCACCTGCATCTTGGCCCAGCCAGCTGCCGCCAGGTTTGGTGGTGCCTGAGCAGGGCGGGGACGATGCCAGGGACATCCCGCAGTGGCGTCTCCCCTGTTCCGCTGGGCGTGCGCTCGGTCCCAAACGGCACGCCCGTCCTGATCTCAGTCTCACTGCATGTTTAGACACGCTCACAGCCCCGGATTTCATCCCATGCCAGTGGCAGACCCGTGCAGCCCCAGACCCAATGCCAAGGCCAGGCCGGAGGCAAACGCCACATTTAGCCTTCACGCCAATGGCAGCTCTAATGTAAAACACCCAGCCCTAACGCCGAGGCCAGTCCCAATTCCAGCCCCTTCCTAAATGCTCAGCCCTAAACCAAATGCCACGCTGAGCTCAAAGGCCAAAGCCAGCCGCAACTGCAACTCTAAGATTTCAGTTCTGTCTTAATGATTTCAGTTATAAAACAGGGAGTTATAAAATGGGATTAATTCTTATTGTGAGGCCTGAAGGCCAGCTGCTGACCACCACAAAAATCCCCCCTTTTTTTTTAAATATGAAAGCAGCATCTGTCATCCTGTCTGCAGGGCCCTTGGAGGCAGGCTTACAAACACGGCCCAACAGGCCGAGGCCCTTTCAGCCAGAGATGGATCCCATTGTATCGTTGGCGATGTAACAATCCTATCCAAAAGCTGTCTAATGGGATTACCAGCGATCCAAACTCTCAAAGTGGCATGCGGCAGGCTTCTTAACTTAAAAGTTACAACTTAACAACTGAACTCTAGGAACGGGAAACTTTAGAACCATGGGAAACTTAGAGCTCGAACACCTTGATGGAAGAAGGCGTGCAAGGCTTTGGCTTGTGCAAGTGTGTCTGGTTGTGGGGCCGTCCAGGCAGGGCGGTCAGCAGTGTAGGGACGGTGCCGATATTGCGGTGTTCCGAAGGGGAGCGATGGCTCTGGGTCTCTCTTCTGGTCTCTCTCGCGTCCTTTGTTGTTATACATGCTGGGGACAGCTCCAGCCCCGGTAATAGCGCTGTGTCTGCTGCTGCTGCTGCGGCAGTGGCGACATTAGCACTTCCTGGCCAGCCGCTATTTCCAGGCATGATGCTTAGGCGTGGATCGGCCGCCTGTGATAGTGTGTCTGCCTTGGGCGAGCGTTTTTGTGATGGCTGTGCAGGCGCGTTGGATACAGCTGCAGGACGCTCTGTTTCCACAGAAACTTTGTGGCCAGCACTGCCAGGCATGGTCACAGGATGCCTGCTAGTAGCGGCTCAGCAGTGGCCAGAGACTTGGCAGCAGCTGGACGTGGTCCTGCGGTGGCCAGCGCTAAGCGCTGCCCTGCAGCTGTGGCAGGCAGGGCACGGAGGGGCTGGAGGACACTTGTTTAACGCAGCGCGGCCGGGTGGGACAGCAACCCCCGTTTGGTTCGGTGGCAGCACTTTCCGGGGTTAAGGTAGGGCCCGAGCAGCTCCGGGGCGACGAGGGACAGCAACCCCGGCTCAGCAAAGGTAGGACCTGAGCAGCGCTGGGGCAATGCGGGACCAAATCGGAAGAGTTCGGACAACACCCACAGCCCGCCAAAGGTAAAACAAGGTAAAACAAAATAAAATTGGCAAAAATTACATCAAACGCCTTGAGTGATCTTTGCTTTCCCAGCGAGTCGCTTGCGATGCAAACAAATCCCAAAGCCCCCGCCCTCCCCATGGGAGAGGAGGCTGGAGCTCCCCCAGCCTCAGCTGGGGTGAGGAGCACGCATGGCCCGGGACTGTCTCCATCCCTCTCCGTCCTTGGGGATCCTGGGGGGCCCTGGGGAGTTTTCACGCCTCTCCTGTCGGGGAACGATCAGGGGTGGGGGGATCTCTGTCCCTGTCATGCCAGGGGATGCTCGGGGTGGTCAGCCCAGGGCTGAGAGGGACAGAGACCCCCTGGCCCCCAGCCCCCACACGCATTTCCCAGGGCGAGAGGGACGGACACCCCTCGAGTGCCCCCCGGGTGCCTGGACACAATAAAAGTGGCAGAAATCAAACTTAACAGCACACTAAATGCCTTGGCTGATATTTGCTTTGTCGAGGCCGCGCTGTGTCACAATGGACGCTGGGTTCCGTGAGGCTCCCCTTGGGTGACAACGCTTCCGAATAACCACTCGAGAGCCGAGGGCTGTCGGAGCTCTGAGACCGCTCTTTGCAGCGTCCAGCGGGGAGTTAAGGGCAGCCTTGAATCGAACGATATCAATGCAAAAGGATGCAAAGCACAGCAGGGTGTGAACAGGAGCTTTGAAGCCCTTGGCACGCAGGATATTTCAGAGGAGAAATCCCCTGGTTCACCTGGCCCCAATCAAGAGTGGCCACTGCTGAATGCCACACTCCTGTGGTGTTTTTTATTTAATGTTTATATTTGATAGGGTTCCATTGTTGCTGAGTTTTGGGAATGCCCGGGGTGTGATGTCATTGACCCACCGCCTCGCGACCAATCAGATCGCTCTGCTACATTCTGGCCCCGCCCCTCATTGTTTCCTCACAATGTGGAACCTTGGCGCTCGATTCCCATTGGCTGCCGCCCAGGGGGGCGGGGCTTAGGCTGCCTATATAAGGCGGCGGCGGTGGTGGGGCCTCAGTTGCGGTCAAAACAAAATAAAACTAAGTAAAACACGGTAAAACACGGTAAAACACGGTAAAACACGGTAAAACACGGTAAAACAAGGTAAAACACGGTAAAACACGGTAAAACAAGGTAAAACACGGTAAAACAAGGTAAAACACGGTAAAACACGGTAAAACAAGGTAAAACACGGTAAAACAAGGTAAAACACGGTAAAACACGGTAAAACACGGTAAAACAAGGTAAAACACGGTAAAACACGGTAAAACAAAATAAAATTGGCAAAAATCGCATCAAATGCCTTGAGTGATCTTTGCTCTCCCAGTGAGTCGCTTGCGATGCAAACAAATCGCAAAGCCCCCGCCCTCCGCCATGGGAGAGGAGGCTGGAGCACCCCCGGCCCCAGCTGGGGCGAGGAGCACGCATGGCCCGGGACTGTCTCCGTCCCTCCCCGTCCTCGGGGGTCCCGTGGTGTCTTCAGGCCTCTCCTGTCGGGGAACGATCGGGAGTGGGGGGATCTCTGTCCCTGTCATGCCGGGGGATGCTCGGGGCGGTCAGCCCAGGGCTGAGAGGGACGCAGCCCCCCTGGCCCCCAGCCCCCGCACGCATTTCCCGGGGCGAGAGGGACCGAGCCGTGCAGTGTGCGGAAAGGCTGCTCGGCCGAGGTGCTCTCTTGCGCGCCCGGTGCTGCGGCCACGCCTCCCGCTGCCTCTCCCGGTGCCCTCTCCTCGCTGCCGGCCTCAGGGGGCGGCGCCCGCTGTGTTCCCACCCTCATCCTTGCATTGTTCTCCGTTTTAAATTGCTTTAGCAAGCCCGCTATAAGCCTCCAAGGCTTTAGCACATTAATTGCTGTCTCATCTCCTGTGGGAGCCGCTTCGATTATAATTTTACCAGCCTGCTTCAACTTTTCCAAGTCCAGGGCAGTCCCCTGGGAGCCGTCTAGTCTGTGGCTCCTACACCATGTGATTAAGGCTCTTAAAGCCTGTTTGTCGTATTTTATGCCTTTTTTTTTGTTGTTAAAAGCAAGTCCATACCTGTAGTACGGGGTCTTCTGGTGCCAAAACTCATGTACCCATGCTGGCAATGTCTCCCAATTACCAAAAAGGAAAAAGAAAAAAAAAGAAATAGAAGGGAAGGTCCAGACCAAGCACCAGCACACTGTGCTACCTTTAGTGCCGCCGAGGTGGGGTGGGGGGAGCGAAGCAGTTTGGAGCGTCTGATCTGCCTCCTCTGCTCTTGGGAGCAGTTTGGCTGCAATGCGGCCGCCCGTCCTCCGAGCTGCAGGCGCGGTGCCCGCTCGCTGCAGCCGAGCCTTGGCCCACTCACGGTGCTCTCAGCACGGGACGCAGGAGCAGGGCAGGGGTTCCACAACTCACTCGTGGTTCCGCTCCAGGGGTGCCCCTGGCTTTTCCCTCCGACTTGCACCAGTTTTGCCTTCCTTTTTATGGGCCTCAGGGTGGGCTAGCAATGGTCCAAACTGCCCGTATAATGAGAAGCAGACAAAATGAGGAGGCGCTGTTGGAGGATTTCAGGTTTAGAGCAGTCATGGTGAAAAAGCACTTTTGGAGCCTTTCAGGTGTTGAGCAGCCACAGTGACGAAGCACTTTTTGGAGCCTTTCTGTTCTTGTTAGGCTCCTACAGCAGGCCTGCCAGAAGGACCTGGGGGTGCCGCTGGGTGAGAGCTGGCCCTGCCGCGGCCCTGTGTGCTGGGAGCCAGAACCGCCCTGTGCTGGGCTGAGCCCCCGGGGCGGGAATCCTGCCCCTCTGCCCCGCTCAGGTGAGATCACCCCTCCCTGCAGAGCTGCCTGCAGCCCTGGGGGCCCAGCACAGGAAGGACAGGGAGCTGCTGCAGCCAGTCCAGGGCAGGGACACCGAGATGGTGAGAGGGATGGAGCAGCCCTGCTGGGAGGAAAGGCTGAGAGAATTGGGACTGTTGTGCCTGGAGAAGGGAAGGCTCCAGCAGGACCTTAGAGTGGCCTTCCAGGACTTGAAAGGAGCCTACAGGAAAGACAGAGAGAGTCTCTTTAGCAAGGCCGCAGCTGCTGTTGGTGACCAGAAAAATTAGGAGCCGGCAGCGACCAGGACCGAGATGGAAACGAAAAGAAACACTGCCCGACATTGTTGATTTGGGCTAATTTAGGTCACCTCCCACGTCTCCCGCAATGGGCGCAGTGCGGAACCGGGCACGGCACCGGGATGGCCTTGGGGATCCTGGCATTTCTTGGACGCTCGGGGAAGCGTAGGGACGCTCATCAAAAGCTGGCCAGGCTTTAGGCAGCACCTTCACGAGCTTGGGATAAAACTCCCAGATGGCCCTTCCCAGCAGCTCCAGGGCCGCGTGGGGTAACGCTGCGGAAAACGAACACACGGGAGGTGGCTGAACTGGCTCCGCAGGGATTCCAAAGCACTTCCGGGGTGTCCTTTACCTCTTCTCTGTGTTCGCAGGGGTTTGCTCCTTCCTTCTCCCGGACCTTCTTCCTTCTCTCGGGCTGATCCGCTGGCGTGGGCAGCAGCTGTGGGGAGATCCTGCCCCTCGGCCCCGCTCAGGTCAGAGCCCACCTGCAGAGCTGCCTCCAGCCCTGGGAGGCCAGCAGGAGCATTCTGAGCTGCTGGAGCGAGTCCAGAGGGGACCACGGAGCTGCTCCCAGGGCTGGAGCGCCTCTGGAGCCAGCTTGGGAGAGCTGGGGGTGTCCAGGTGGAGAAGAGAAGGCTCCGCGGAGACCTCAGAGCCCCTCAAAAGGGCTAAAGCCATGGTACTTGGGAACGCTTTAGTATCCTGAGGCTAGAATTAGATACACTGGAAGCAGTGTAGGAGCCTGCTGAAGAACTTGGCAAAAGATAGGGAACAGAAGCTTGCTAGATCCAGTGAAGAAATCGCTGAAGCAGCTAGCAAGAGACTGCGCATGCCCAGGAAAGAAAGGTGGAAAGCGCAAAGCGAGGAAGACGCTCAGCCTTCATCCAAACCAGCACCGAGCTTTCCTCAGCGCGAGCACCAGGGAGCACCGCGCCTGCGCTCCGCCTATGCTAGTGCTGATAACAAGTTCTAAGACATAGTTTGCATAACCACACCTTTTCTGGGGAAAAGGATGAAGATGCATAAATTGCAACCGTATCTTGCAAACTGCTGTGTGCCTGGGGCTGCGGGCGTGTTCGGAGGAGCGATCCCCGCACGGCCAGCGCGCTGAATACAGCAAATACCCGCTTCTTGGACTTTGTCTCAGAAGTGTCTCTTGGCCCGGTTTGGGGCCAATCACCCTTGCAGTGCCTCAAGGGGCTCCCGCAGAGCTGGAGGGGGGCTGGCAGCACCCGGAAGAGGGAGCACCCGGCACCGGGAGCAGCCAGAGCTGGCAGCACCTGCATCTTGGCCCAGCCAGCTGCCGCCAGGTTTGGTGGTGCCTGAGCAGGGCGGGGACGATGCCAGGGACATCCCGCAGTGGCGTCTCCCCTGTTCCGCTGGGCGTGCGCTCGGTCCCAAACGGCACGCCCGTCCTGATCTCAGTCTCACTGCATGTTTAGACACGCTCACAGCCCCGGATTTCATCCCATGCCAGTGGCAGACCCGTGCAGCCCCAGACCCAATGCCAAGGCCAGGCCGGAGGCAAACGCCACATTTAGCCTTCACGCCAATGGCAGCTCTAATGTAAAACACCCAGCCCTAACGCCGAGGCCAGTCCCAATTCCAGCCCCTTCCTAAATGCTCAGCCCTAAACCAAATGCCACGGTGTAATAAATGAATTGGTTTCAGTGTGTTGATTTTTACTGTTTGGATGAGATATAAAAGACGGGAGTTGATAGTTGGATAAATGGGCATGTTAACTGAGGATATTGTGAGACTATCTGGGTGTAATATCAGAGTGTGTGCACCAGGTGGAGACGCAATTGGGGATGTGATGACGTGATGGACTAGAAAATTACTTCATGCAGGTGATGTCAACATCTTGGACCGCTTATACAATCATTCGATGCCCTCAGGAAATGATTGGACAAAAATGTATCTTGATAAAGATCAATAGAACCCCTGGAAGCGAGCCAATCAGAAGAAGAATCCAAAATCCACCAATTGTGAATGGCCAGAGGGCATAAGAACGGACCTGGGACTTTATGCGGGGAGCTCCTGCAGAACTTGGGGTCCCAGGGAGCACCCAGTGGGTCACACTGTTCTTTGTGTGTGCTGGTTTACTCTGGCTTGTCACGCGGAGCCTGGACTTGTCCTGGGTTCCCGCTCTCAGTCGTTAATAAATAAACGAGTTGGCTTTTCTTTATTAAAAAAAAGTCTCAGCCTCGTTTATAACAATGGTGAGCTCGAAGGCCAAAGCCAGCCCCCACTGCAACTCTAAGATCAAGCCCAACACCAATCCCAACTGAAGCCCTAAGTCCAGCTTCGAGCCCAGCCCCAGCCCACACTCCAATGCCGCCTTTAGCTCTAACTCCCAAACTCAGCCCCAACTGCTGCCCTAAGGCCAACACCATTCATGCAGTTAAGGCCAGTGCCCCAGGTGCACTCCCTAGCCCAGGGCAGGCTCCAAGCTCAAGGCCACATTTAGCCCTAAGGGCAGGGCCAGCCCTAAGGCCGGCCTGAGCCGCAATGGCAGCCAAAGGCACCCCAAGTGGGGCTTCGACGCTGACCCCTCCCCCAGCCCGCCCTGATGCCGGCCCTGCCCCCCGCGCTGCGAGCCAGGCGCAGTCCCCGTGTGTCACAGAGGCTGCGGCCTGTGGAGCAATCAGGGGGCTCGGTGCGGTATTAGCACTGGCTATCCCCGAGCCCCCTGCCTCTGGGCCAATGTCGTCACCTGGTGACGTTGTGGCCCCACCACCTGCGCCGCAGAGTCGTCACAAAGGGCAGTGGCGACATTAGGACTTCCTGGCCAGCCGCTATTTCCAGGCATGACGCTTAAGCATGGATAGGCTGCCTCTGGTAGTGGTCACAGAATGCCTGCTAGTAGTGGCTCAGCGGCTCTGAGACAGCTCTTTGCAGCGTCCAGCGGGGGAGTTAAGGGCAGCCTTGAATCGAATGACTGCAACCATATCTTGCAAACTGCTGTGTGCCTGGGGCTGCGGGCGTGTTCGGAGGAGCGATCCCCGCACGGCCAGCGCGCTGAATACAGCAAATACCCGCTTCTTGGACTTTGTCTCAGAAGTGTCTCTTGGCCCGGTTTGGGGCCAATCACCCTTGCAGTGCCTCAAGGGGCTCCCGCAGAGCTGGAGGGGGGCTGGCAGCACCCGGAAGAGGGAGCACCCGGCACCGGGAGCAGCCAGAGCTGGCAGCACCTGCATCTTGGCCCAGCCAGCTGCCGCCAGGTTTGGTGGTGCCTGAGCAGGGCGGGGACAATGCCAGGGACATCCCGCAGTGGCGTCTCCCCTGTTCCGCTGGGCGTGCGCTCGGTCCCAAACGGCACGCCCGTCCTGATCTCAGTCTCACTGCATGTTTAGACACGCTCACAGCCCCGGATTTCATCCCATGCCAGTGGCAGACCCGTGCAGCCCCAGACCCAATGCCAAGGCCAGGCCGGAGGCAAACGCCACATTTAGCCTTCACGCCAATGGCAGCTCTAATGTAAAACACCCAGCCCTAACGCCGAGGCCAGTCCCAATTCCAGCCCCTTCCTAAATGCTCAGCCCTAAACCAAATGCCACGCTGAGCTCAAAGGCCAAAGCTAGCCGCAACTGTAACTCTAAGATTTCAGTTCTGTCTTAATGATTTCAGTTATAAAACAGGGAGTTATAAAATGGGATTAATTCTTATTGTGAGGCCTGAAGGCCAGCTGCTGACCACCACAAAAATTCCCCCTTTTTTTTTAAATATGAAAGCAGCATCTGTCATCCTGTCTGCAGGGCCCTTGGAGGCAGGCTTACAAACACGGCCCAACAGGCCGAGGCCCTTTCAGCCAGAGATGGATCCCATTGTATCGTTGGCGATGTAACAATCCTATCCAAAAGCTGTCTAATGGGATTACCAGCGATCCAAACTCTCAAAGTGGCATGCGGCAGGCTTCTTAACTTAAAAGTTACAACTTAACAACTGAACTCTAGGAACGGGAAACTTTAGAACCATGGGAAACTTAGAGCTCGAACACCTTGATGGAAGAAGGCGTGCAAGGCTTTGGCTTGTGCAAGTGTGTCTGGTTGTGGGGCCGTCCAGGCAGGGCGGTCAGCAGTGTAGGGACGGTGCCGATATTGCGGTGTTCCGAAGGGGAGCGATGGCTCTGGGTCTCTCTTCTGGTCTCTCTCGCGTCCTTTGTTGTTATACATGCTGGGGACAGCTCCAGCCCCGGTAATAGCGCTGTGTCTGCTGCTGCTGCTGCGGCAGTGGCGACATTAGCACTTCCTGGCCAGCCGCTATTTCCAGGCATGATGCTTAGGCGTGGATCGGCCGCCTGTGATAGTGTGTCTGCCTTGGGCGAGCGTTTTTGTGATGGCTGTGCAGGCGCGTTGGATACAGCTGCAGGACGCTCTGTTTCCACAGAAACTTTGTGGCCAGCACTGCCAGGCATGGTCACAGGATGCCTGCTAGTAGCGGCTCAGCAGTGGCCAGAGACTTGGCAGCAGCTGGACGTGGTCCTGCGGTGGCCAGCGCTAAGCGCTGCCCTGCAGCTGTGGCAGGCAGGGCACGGAGGGGCTGGAGGACACTTGTTTAACGCAGCGCGGCCGGGTGGGACAGCAACCCCCGTTTGGTTCGGTGGCAGCACTTTCCGGGGTTAAGGTAGGGCCCGAGCAGCTCCGGGGCGACGAGGGACAGCAACCCCGGCTCAGCAAAGGTAGGACCTGAGCAGCGCTGGGGCAATGCGGGACCAAATCGGAAGAGTTCGGACAACACCCACAGCCCGCCAAAGGTAAAACAAGGTAAAACAAAATAAAATTGGCAAAAATTACATCAAACGCCTTGAGTGATCTTTGCTTTCCCAGCGAGTCGCTTGCGATGCAAACAAATCCCAAAGCCCCCGCCCTCCCCATGGGAGAGGAGGCTGGAGCTCCCCCAGCCTCAGCTGGGGTGAGGAGCACGCATGGCCCGGGACTGTCTCCATCCCTCTCCGTCCTTGGGGATCCTGGGGGGCCCTGGGGAGTTTTCACGCCTCTCCTGTCGGGGAACGATCAGGGGTGGGGGGATCTCTGTCCCTGTCATGCCAGGGGATGCTCGGGGTGGTCAGCCCAGGGCTGAGAGGGACAGAGACCCCCTGGCCCCCAGCCCCCACACGCATTTCCCAGGGCGAGAGGGACGGACACCCCTCGAGTGCCCCCCGGGTGCCTGGACACAATAAAAGTGGCAGAAATCAAACTTAACAGCACACTAAATGCCTTGGCTGATATTTGCTTTGTCGAGGCCGCGCTGTGTCACAATGGACGCTGGGTTCCGTGAGGCTCCCCTTGGGTGACAACGCTTCCGAATAACCACTCGAGAGCCGAGGGCTGTCGGAGCTCTGAGACCGCTCTTTGCAGCGTCCAGCGGGGAGTTAAGGGCAGCCTTGAATCGAACGATATCAATGCAAAAGGATGCAAAGCACAGCAGGGTGTGAACAGGAGCTTTGAAGCCCTTGGCACGCAGGATATTTCAGAGGAGAAATCCCCTGGTTCACCTGGCCCCAATCAAGAGTGGCCACTGCTGAATGCCACACTCCTGTGGTGTTTTTTATTTAATGTTTATATTTGATAGGGTTCCATTGTTGCTGAGTTTTGGGAATGCCCGGGGTGTGATGTCATTGACCCACCGCCTCGCGACCAATCAGATCGCTCTGCTACATTCTGGCCCCGCCCCTCATTGTTTCCTCACAATGTGGAACCTTGGCGCTCGATTCCCATTGGCTGCCGCCCAGGGGGGCGGGGCTTAGGCTGCCTATATAAGGCGGCGGCGGTGGTGGGGCCTCAGTTGCGGTCAAAACAAAATAAAACTAAGTAAAACACGGTAAAACACGGTAAAACACGGTAAAACACGGTAAAACACGGTAAAACAAGGTAAAACACGGTAAAACACGGTAAAACAAGGTAAAACACGGTAAAACAAGGTAAAACACGGTAAAACACGGTAAAACAAGGTAAAACACGGTAAAACAAGGTAAAACACGGTAAAACACGGTAAAACACGGTAAAACAAGGTAAAACACGGTAAAACACGGTAAAACAAAATAAAATTGGCAAAAATCGCATCAAATGCCTTGAGTGATCTTTGCTCTCCCAGTGAGTCGCTTGCGATGCAAACAAATCGCAAAGCCCCCGCCCTCCGCCATGGGAGAGGAGGCTGGAGCACCCCCGGCCCCAGCTGGGGCGAGGAGCACGCATGGCCCGGGACTGTCTCCGTCCCTCCCCGTCCTCGGGGGTCCCGTGGTGTCTTCAGGCCTCTCCTGTCGGGGAACGATCGGGAGTGGGGGGATCTCTGTCCCTGTCATGCCGGGGGATGCTCGGGGCGGTCAGCCCAGGGCTGAGAGGGACGCAGCCCCCCTGGCCCCCAGCCCCCGCACGCATTTCCCGGGGCGAGAGGGACCGAGCCGTGCAGTGTGCGGAAAGGCTGCTCGGCCGAGGTGCTCTCTTGCGCGCCCGGTGCTGCGGCCACGCCTCCCGCTGCCTCTCCCGGTGCCCTCTCCTCGCTGCCGGCCTCAGGGGGCGGCGCCCGCTGTGTTCCCACCCTCATCCTTGCATTGTTCTCCGTTTTAAATTGCTTTAGCAAGCCCGCTAGAAGCCTCCAAGGCTTTAGCACATTAATTGCTGTCTCATCTCCTGTGGGAGCCGCTTCGATTATAATTTTACCAGCCTGCTTCAACTTTTCCAAGTCCAGGGCAGTCCCCTGGGAGCCGTCTAGTCTGTGGCTCCTACACCATGTGATTAAGGCTCTTAAAGCCTGTTTGTCGTATTTTATGCCTTTTTTTTTGTTGTTAAAAGCAAGTCCATACCTGTAGTACGGGGTCTTCTGGTGCCAAAACTCATGTACCCATGCTGGCAATGTCTCCCAATTACCAAAAAGGAAAAAGAAAAAAAAGAAATAGAAGGGAAGGTCCAGACCAAGCACCAGCACACTGTGCTACCTTTAGTGCCGCCGAGGTGGGGTGGGGGGAGCGAAGCAGTTTGGAGCGTCTGATCTGCCTCCTCTGCTCTTGGGAGCAGTTTGGCTGCAATGCGGCCGCCCGTCCTCCGAGCTGCAGGCGCGGTGCCCGCTCGCTGCAGCCGAGCCTTGGCCCACTCACGGTGCTCTCAGCACGGGACGCAGGAGCAGGGCAGGGGTTCCACAACTCACTCGTGGTTCCGCTCCAGGGGTGCCCCTGGCTTTTCCCTCCGACTTGCACCAGTTTTGCCTTCCTTTTTATGGGCCTCAGGGTGGGCTAGCAATGGTCCAAACTGCCCGTATAATGAGAAGCAGACAAAATGAGGAGGCGCTGTTGGAGGATTTCAGGTTTAGAGCAGTCATGGTGAAAAAGCACTTTTGGAGCCTTTCAGGTGTTGAGCAGCCACAGTGACGAAGCACTTTTTGGAGCCTTTCTGTTCTTGTTAGGCTCCTACAGCAGGCCTGCCAGAAGGACCTGGGGGTGCCGCTGGGTGAGAGCTGGCCCTGCCGCGGCCCTGTGTGCTGGGAGCCAGAACCGCCCTGTGCTGGGCTGAGCCCCCGGGGCGGGAATCCTGCCCCTCTGCCCCGCTCAGGTGAGATCACCCCTCCCTGCAGAGCTGCCTGCAGCCCTGGGGGCCCAGCACAGGAAGGACAGGGAGCTGCTGCAGCCAGTCCAGGGCAGGGACACCGAGATGGTGAGAGGGATGGAGCAGCCCTGCTGGGAGGAAAGGCTGAGAGAATTGGGACTGTTGTGCCTGGAGAAGGGAAGGCTCCAGCAGGACCTTAGAGTGGCCTTCCAGGACTTGAAAGGAGCCTACAGGAAAGACAGAGAGAGTCTCTTTAGCAAGGCCGCAGCTGCTGTTGGTGACCAGAAAAATTAGGAGCCGGCAGCGACCAGGACCGAGATGGAAACGAAAAGAAACACTGCCCGACATTGTTGATTTGGGCTAATTTAGGTCACCTCCCACGTCTCCCGCAATGGGCGCAGTGCGGAACCGGGCACGGCACCGGGATGGCCTTGGGGATCCTGGCATTTCTTGGACGCTCGGGGAAGCGTAGGGACGCTCATCAAAAGCTGGCCAGGCTTTAGGCAGCACCTTCACGAGCTTGGGATAAAACTCCCAGATGGCCCTTCCCAGCAGCTCCAGGGCCGCGTGGGGTAACGCTGCGGAAAACGAACACACGGGAGGTGGCTGAACTGGCTCCGCAGGGATTCCAAAGCACTTCCGGGGTGTCCTTTACCTCTTCTCTGTGTTCGCAGGGGTTTGCTCCTTCCTTCTCCCGGACCTTCTTCCTTCTCTCGGGCTGATCCGCTGGCGTGGGCAGCAGCTGTGGGGAGATCCTGCCCCTCGGCCCCGCTCAGGTCAGAGCCCACCTGCAGAGCTGCCTCCAGCCCTGGGAGGCCAGCAGGAGCATTCTGAGCTGCTGGAGCGAGTCCAGAGGGGACCACGGAGCTGCTCCCAGGGCTGGAGCGCCTCTGGAGCCAGCTTGGGAGAGCTGGGGGTGTCCAGGTGGAGAAGAGAAGGCTCCGCGGAGACCTCAGAGCCCCTCAAAAGGGCTAAAGCCATGGTACTTGGGAACGCTTTAGTATCCTGAGGCTAGAATTAGATACACTGGAAGCAGTGTAGGAGCCTGCTGAAGAACTTGGCAAAAGATAGGGAACAGAAGCTTGCTAGATCCAGTGAAGAAATCGCTGAAGCAGCTAGCAAGAGACTGCGCATGCCCAGGAAAGAAAGGTGGAAAGCGCAAAGCGAGGAAGACGCTCAGCCTTCATCCAAACCAGCACCGAGCTTTCCTCAGCGCGAGCACCAGGGAGCACCGCGCCTGCGCTCCGCCTATGCTAGTGCTGATAACAAGTTCTAAGACATAGTTTGCATAACCACACCTTTTCTGGGGAAAAGGATGAAGATGCATAAATTGCAACCGTATCTTGCAAACTGCTGTGTGCCTGGGGCTGCGGGCGTGTTCGGAGGAGCGATCCCCGCACGGCCAGCGCGCTGAATACAGCAAATACCCGCTTCTTGGACTTTGTCTCAGAAGTGTCTCTTGGCCCGGTTTGGGGCCAATCACCCTTGCAGTGCCTCAAGGGGCTCCCGCAGAGCTGGAGGGGGGCTGGCAGCACCCGGAAGAGGGAGCACCCGGCACCGGGAGCAGCCAGAGCTGGCAGCACCTGCATCTTGGCCCAGCCAGCTGCCGCCAGGTTTGGTGGTGCCTGAGCAGGGCGGGGACGATGCCAGGGACATCCCGCAGTGGCGTCTCCCCTGTTCCGCTGGGCGTGCGCTCGGTCCCAAACGGCACGCCCGTCCTGATCTCAGTCTCACTGCATGTTTAGACACGCTCACAGCCCCGGATTTCATCCCATGCCAGTGGCAGACCCGTGCAGCCCCAGACCCAATGCCAAGGCCAGGCCGGAGGCAAACGCCACATTTAGCCTTCACGCCAATGGCAGCTCTAATGTAAAACACCCAGCCCTAACGCCGAGGCCAGTCCCAATTCCAGCCCCTTCCTAAATGCTCAGCCCTAAACCAAATGCCACGGTGTAATAAATGAATTGGTTTCAGTGTGTTGATTTTTACTGTTTGGATGAGATATAAAAGACGGGAGTTGATAGTTGGATAAATGGGCATGTTAACTGAGGATATTGTGAGACTATCTGGGTGTAATATCAGAGTGTGTGCACCAGGTGGAGACGCAATTGGGGATGTGATGACGTGATGGACTAGAAAATTACTTCATGCAGGTGATGTCAACATCTTGGACCGCTTATACAATCATTCGATGCCCTCAGGAAATGATTGGACAAAAATGTATCTTGATAAAGATCAATAGAACCCCTGGAAGCGAGCCAATCAGAAGAAGAATCCAAAATCCACCAATTGTGAATGGCCAGAGGGCATAAGAACGGACCTGGGACTTTATGCGGGGAGCTCCTGCAGAACTTGGGGTCCCAGGGAGCACCCAGTGGGTCACACTGTTCTTTGTGTGTGCTGGTTTACTCTGGCTTGTCACGCGGAGCCTGGACTTGTCCTGGGTTCCCGCTCTCAGTCGTTAATAAATAAACGAGTTGGCTTTTCTTTATTAAAAAAAAGTCTCAGCCTCGTTTATAACAATGGTGAGCTCGAAGGCCAAAGCCAGCCCCCACTGCAACTCTAAGATCAAGCCCAACACCAATCCCAACTGAAGCCCTAAGTCCAGCTTCGAGCCCAGCCCCAGCCCACACTCCAATGCCGCCTTTAGCTCTAACTCCCAAACTCAGCCCCAACTGCTGCCCTAAGGCCAACACCATTCATGCAGTTAAGGCCAGTGCCCCAGGTGCACTCCCTAGCCCAGGGCAGGCTCCAAGCTCAAGGCCACATTTAGCCCTAAGGGCAGGGCCAGCCCTAAGGCCGGCCTGAGCCGCAATGGCAGCCAAAGGCACCCCAAGTGGGGCTTCGACGCTGACCCCTCCCCCAGCCCGCCCTGATGCCGGCCCTGCCCCCCGCGCTGCGAGCCAGGCGCAGTCCCCGTGTGTCACAGAGGCTGCGGCCTGTGGAGCAATCAGGGGGCTCGGTGCGGTATTAGCACTGGCTATCCCCGAGCCCCCTGCCTCTGGGCCAATGTCGTCACCTGGTGACGTTGTGGCCCCACCACCTGCGCCGCAGAGTCGTCACAAAGGGCAGTGGCGACATTAGGACTTCCTGGCCAGCCGCTATTTCCAGGCATGACGCTTAAGCATGGATAGGCTGCCTCTGGTAGTGGTCACAGAATGCCTGCTAGTAGTGGCTCAGCGGCTCTGAGACAGCTCTTTGCAGCGTCCAGCGGGGGAGTTAAGGGCAGCCTTGAATCGAATGACTGCAACCATATCTTGCAAACTGCTGTGTGCCTGGGGCTGCGGGCGTGTTCGGAGGAGCGATCCCCGCACGGCCAGCGCGCTGAATACAGCAAATACCCGCTTCTTGGACTTTGTCTCAGAAGTGTCTCTTGGCCCGGTTTGGGGCCAATCACCCTTGCAGTGCCTCAAGGGGCTCCCGCAGAGCTGGAGGGGGGCTGGCAGCACCCGGAAGAGGGAGCACCCGGCACCGGGAGCAGCCAGAGCTGGCAGCACCTGCATCTTGGCCCAGCCAGCTGCCGCCAGGTTTGGTGGTGCCTGAGCAGGGCGGGGACGATGCCAGGGACATCCCGCAGTGGCGTCTCCCCTGTTCCGCTGGGCGTGCGCTCGGTCCCAAACGGCACGCCCGTCCTGATCTCAGTCTCACTGCATGTTTAGACACGCTCACAGCCCCGGATTTCATCCCATGCCAGTGGCAGACCCGTGCAGCCCCAGACCCAATGCCAAGGCCAGGCCGGAGGCAAACGCCACATTTAGCCTTCACGCCAATGGCAGCTCTAATGTAAAACACCCAGCCCTAACGCCGAGGCCAGTCCCAATTCCAGCCCCTTCCTAAATGCTCAGCCCTAAACCAAATGCCACGCTGAGCTCAAAGGCCAAAGCCAGCCGCAACTGCAACTCTAAGATTTCAGTTCTGTCTTCATGATTTCAGTTATAAAACAGGGAGTTATAAAATGGGATTAATTCTTATTGTGAGGCCTGAAGGCCAGCTGCTGACCACCACAAAAATCCCCCCTTTTTTTTTAAATATGAAAGCAGCATCTGTCATCCTGTCTGCAGGGCCCTTGGAGGCAGGCTTACAAACACGGCCCAACAGGCCGAGGCCCTTTCAGCCAGAGATGGATCCCATTGTATCGTTGGCGATGTAACAATCCTATCCAAAAGCTGTCTAATGGGATTACCAGCGATCCAAACTCTCAAAGTGGCATGCGGCAGGCTTCTTAACTTAAAAGTTACAACTTAACAACTGAACTCTAGGAACGGGAAACTTTAGAACCATGGGAAACTTAGAGCTCGAACACCTTGATGGAAGAAGGCGTGCAAGGCTTTGGCTTGTGCAAGTGTGTCTGGTTGTGGGGCCGTCCAGGCAGGGCGGTCAGCAGTGTAGGGACGGTGCCGATATTGCGGTGTTCCGAAGGGGAGCGATGGCTCTGGGTCTCTCTTCTGGTCTCTCTCGCGTCCTTTGTTGTTATACATGCTGGGGACAGCTCCAGCCCCGGTAATAGCGCTGTGTCTGCTGCTGCTGCTGCGGCAGTGGCGACATTAGCACTTCCTGGCCAGCCGCTATTTCCAGGCATGATGCTTAGGCGTGGATCGGCCGCCTGTGATAGTGTGTCTGCCTTGGGCGAGCGTTTTTGTGATGGCTGTGCAGGCGCGTTGGATACAGCTGCAGGACGCTCTGTTTCCACAGAAACTTTGTGGCCAGCACTGCCAGGCATGGTCACAGGATGCCTGCTAGTAGCGGCTCAGCAGTGGCCAGAGACTTGGCAGCAGCTGGACGTGGTCCTGCGGTGGCCAGCGCTAAGCGCTGCCCTGCAGCTGTGGCAGGCAGGGCACGGAGGGGCTGGAGGACACTTGTTTAACGCAGCGCGGCCGGGTGGGACAGCAACCCCCGTTTGGTTCGGTGGCAGCACTTTCCGGGGTTAAGGTAGGGCCCGAGCAGCTCCGGGGCGACGAGGGACAGCAACCCCGGCTCAGCAAAGGTAGGACCTGAGCAGCGCTGGGGCAATGCGGGACCAAATCGGAAGAGTTCGGACAACACCCACAGCCCGCCAAAGGTAAAACAAGGTAAAACAAAATAAAATTGGCAAAAATTACATCAAACGCCTTGAGTGATCTTTGCTTTCCCAGCGAGTCGCTTGCGATGCAAACAAATCCCAAAGCCCCCGCCCTCCCCATGGGAGAGGAGGCTGGAGCTCCCCCAGCCTCAGCTGGGGTGAGGAGCACGCATGGCCCGGGACTGTCTCCATCCCTCTCCGTCCTTGGGGATCCTGGGGGGCCCTGGGGAGTTTTCACGCCTCTCCTGTCGGGGAACGATCAGGGGTGGGGGGATCTCTGTCCCTGTCATGCCAGGGGATGCTCGGGGTGGTCAGCCCAGGGCTGAGAGGGACAGAGACCCCCTGGCCCCCAGCCCCCACACGCATTTCCCAGGGCGAGAGGGACGGACACCCCTCGAGTGCCCCCCGGGTGCCTGGACACAATAAAAGTGGCAGAAATCAAACTTAACAGCACACTAAATGCCTTGGCTGATATTTGCTTTGTCGAGGCCGCGCTGTGTCACAATGGACGCTGGGTTCCGTGAGGCTCCCCTTGGGTGACAACGCTTCCGAATAACCACTCGAGAGCCGAGGGCTGTCGGAGCTCTGAGACCGCTCTTTGCAGCGTCCAGCGGGGAGTTAAGGGCAGCCTTGAATCGAACGATATCAATGCAAAAGGATGCAAAGCACAGCAGGGTGTGAACAGGAGCTTTGAAGCCCTTGGCACGCAGGATATTTCAGAGGAGAAATCCCCTGGTTCACCTGGCCCCAATCAAGAGTGGCCACTGCTGAATGCCACACTCCTGTGGTGTTTTTTATTTAATGTTTATATTTGATAGGGTTCCATTGTTGCTGAGTTTTGGGAATGCCCGGGGTGTGATGTCATTGACCCACCGCCTCGCGACCAATCAGATCGCTCTGCTACATTCTGGCCCCGCCCCTCATTGTTTCCTCACAATGTGGAACCTTGGCGCTCGATTCCCATTGGCTGCCGCCCAGGGGGGCGGGGCTTAGGCTGCCTATATAAGGCGGCGGCGGTGGTGGGGCCTCAGTTGCGGTCAAAACAAAATAAAACTAAGTAAAACACGGTAAAACACGGTAAAACACGGTAAAACACGGTAAAACACGGTAAAACAAGGTAAAACACGGTAAAACACGGTAAAACAAGGTAAAACACGGTAAAACAAGGTAAAACACGGTAAAACACGGTAAAACAAGGTAAAACACGGTAAAACAAGGTAAAACACGGTAAAACACGGTAAAACACGGTAAAACAAGGTAAAACACGGTAAAACACGGTAAAACAAAATAAAATTGGCAAAAATCGCATCAAATGCCTTGAGTGATCTTTGCTCTCCCAGTGAGTCGCTTGCGATGCAAACAAATCGCAAAGCCCCCGCCCTCCGCCATGGGAGAGGAGGCTGGAGCACCCCCGGCCCCAGCTGGGGCGAGGAGCACGCATGGCCCGGGACTGTCTCCGTCCCTCCCCGTCCTCGGGGGTCCCGTGGTGTCTTCAGGCCTCTCCTGTCGGGGAACGATCGGGAGTGGGGGGATCTCTGTCCCTGTCATGCCGGGGGATGCTCGGGGCGGTCAGCCCAGGGCTGAGAGGGACGCAGCCCCCCTGGCCCCCAGCCCCCGCACGCATTTCCCGGGGCGAGAGGGACCGAGCCGTGCAGTGTGCGGAAAGGCTGCTCGGCCGAGGTGCTCTCTTGCGCGCCCGGTGCTGCGGCCACGCCTCCCGCTGCCTCTCCCGGTGCCCTCTCCTCGCTGCCGGCCTCAGGGGGCGGCGCCCGCTGTGTTCCCACCCTCATCCTTGCATTGTTCTCCGTTTTAAATTGCTTTAGCAAGCCCGCTAGAAGCCTCCAAGGCTTTAGCACATTAATTGCTGTCTCATCTCCTGTGGGAGCCGCTTCGATTATAATTTTACCAGCCTGCTTCAACTTTTCCAAGTCCAGGGCAGTCCCCTGGGAGCCGTCTAGTCTGTGGCTCCTACACCATGTGATTAAGGCTCTTAAAGCCTGTTTGTCGTATTTTATGCCTTTTTTTTTGTTGTTAAAAGCAAGTCCATACCTGTAGTACGGGGTCTTCTGGTGCCAAAACTCATGTACCCATGCTGGCAATGTCTCCCAATTACCAAAAAGGAAAAAGAAAAAAAAGAAATAGAAGGGAAGGTCCAGACCAAGCACCAGCACACTGTGCTACCTTTAGTGCCGCCGAGGTGGGGTGGGGGGAGCGAAGCAGTTTGGAGCGTCTGATCTGCCTCCTCTGCTCTTGGGAGCAGTTTGGCTGCAATGCGGCCGCCCGTCCTCCGAGCTGCAGGCGCGGTGCCCGCTCGCTGCAGCCGAGCCTTGGCCCACTCACGGTGCTCTCAGCACGGGACGCAGGAGCAGGGCAGGGGTTCCACAACTCACTCGTGGTTCCGCTCCAGGGGTGCCCCTGGCTTTTCCCTCCGACTTGCACCAGTTTTGCCTTCCTTTTTATGGGCCTCAGGGTGGGCTAGCAATGGTCCAAACTGCCCGTATAATGAGAAGCAGACAAAATGAGGAGGCGCTGTTGGAGGATTTCAGGTTTAGAGCAGTCATGGTGAAAAAGCACTTTTGGAGCCTTTCAGGTGTTGAGCAGCCACAGTGACGAAGCACTTTTTGGAGCCTTTCTGTTCTTGTTAGGCTCCTACAGCAGGCCTGCCAGAAGGACCTGGGGGTGCCGCTGGGTGAGAGCTGGCCCTGCCGCGGCCCTGTGTGCTGGGAGCCAGAACCGCCCTGTGCTGGGCTGAGCCCCCGGGGCGGGAATCCTGCCCCTCTGCCCCGCTCAGGTGAGATCACCCCTCCCTGCAGAGCTGCCTGCAGCCCTGGGGGCCCAGCACAGGAAGGACAGGGAGCTGCTGCAGCCAGTCCAGGGCAGGGACACCGAGATGGTGAGAGGGATGGAGCAGCCCTGCTGGGAGGAAAGGCTGAGAGAATTGGGACTGTTGTGCCTGGAGAAGGGAAGGCTCCAGCAGGACCTTAGAGTGGCCTTCCAGGACTTGAAAGGAGCCTACAGGAAAGACAGAGAGAGTCTCTTTAGCAAGGCCGCAGCTGCTGTTGGTGACCAGAAAAATTAGGAGCCGGCAGCGACCAGGACCGAGATGGAAACGAAAAGAAACACTGCCCGACATTGTTGATTTGGGCTAATTTAGGTCACCTCCCACGTCTCCCGCAATGGGCGCAGTGCGGAACCGGGCACGGCACCGGGATGGCCTTGGGGATCCTGGCATTTCTTGGACGCTCGGGGAAGCGTAGGGACGCTCATCAAAAGCTGGCCAGGCTTTAGGCAGCACCTTCACGAGCTTGGGATAAAACTCCCAGATGGCCCTTCCCAGCAGCTCCAGGGCCGCGTGGGGTAACGCTGCGGAAAACGAACACACGGGAGGTGGCTGAACTGGCTCCGCAGGGATTCCAAAGCACTTCCGGGGTGTCCTTTACCTCTTCTCTGTGTTCGCAGGGGTTTGCTCCTTCCTTCTCCCGGACCTTCTTCCTTCTCTCGGGCTGATCCGCTGGCGTGGGCAGCAGCTGTGGGGAGATCCTGCCCCTCGGCCCCGCTCAGGTCAGAGCCCACCTGCAGAGCTGCCTCCAGCCCTGGGAGGCCAGCAGGAGCATTCTGAGCTGCTGGAGCGAGTCCAGAGGGGACCACGGAGCTGCTCCCAGGGCTGGAGCGCCTCTGGAGCCAGCTTGGGAGAGCTGGGGGTGTCCAGGTGGAGAAGAGAAGGCTCCGCGGAGACCTCAGAGCCCCTCAAAAGGGCTAAAGCCATGGTACTTGGGAACGCTTTAGTATCCTGAGGCTAGAATTAGATACACTGGAAGCAGTGTAGGAGCCTGCTGAAGAACTTGGCAAAAGATAGGGAACAGAAGCTTGCTAGATCCAGTGAAGAAATCGCTGAAGCAGCTAGCAAGAGACTGCGCATGCCCAGGAAAGAAAGGTGGAAAGCGCAAAGCGAGGAAGACGCTCAGCCTTCATCCAAACCAGCACCGAGCTTTCCTCAGCGCGAGCACCAGGGAGCACCGCGCCTGCGCTCCGCCTATGCTAGTGCTGATAACAAGTTCTAAGACATAGTTTGCATAACCACACCTTTTCTGGGGAAAAGGATGAAGATGCATAAATTGCAACCGTATCTTGCAAACTGCTGTGTGCCTGGGGCTGCGGGCGTGTTCGGAGGAGCGATCCCCGCACGGCCAGCGCGCTGAATACAGCAAATACCCGCTTCTTGGACTTTGTCTCAGAAGTGTCTCTTGGCCCGGTTTGGGGCCAATCACCCTTGCAGTGCCTCAAGGGGCTCCCGCAGAGCTGGAGGGGGGCTGGCAGCACCCGGAAGAGGGAGCACCCGGCACCGGGAGCAGCCAGAGCTGGCAGCACCTGCATCTTGGCCCAGCCAGCTGCCGCCAGGTTTGGTGGTGCCTGAGCAGGGCGGGGACGATGCCAGGGACATCCCGCAGTGGCGTCTCCCCTGTTCCGCTGGGCGTGCGCTCGGTCCCAAACGGCACGCCCGTCCTGATCTCAGTCTCACTGCATGTTTAGACACGCTCACAGCCCCGGATTTCATCCCATGCCAGTGGCAGACCCGTGCAGCCCCAGACCCAATGCCAAGGCCAGGCCGGAGGCAAACGCCACATTTAGCCTTCACGCCAATGGCAGCTCTAATGTAAAACACCCAGCCCTAACGCCGAGGCCAGTCCCAATTCCAGCCCCTTCCTAAATGCTCAGCCCTAAACCAAATGCCACGGTGTAATAAATGAATTGGTTTCAGTGTGTTGATTTTTACTGTTTGGATGAGATATAAAAGACGGGAGTTGATAGTTGGATAAATGGGCATGTTAACTGAGGATATTGTGAGACTATCTGGGTGTAATATCAGAGTGTGTGCACCAGGTGGAGACGCAATTGGGGATGTGATGACGTGATGGACTAGAAAATTACTTCATGCAGGTGATGTCAACATCTTGGACCGCTTATACAATCATTTGATGCCCTCAGGAAATGATTGGACAAAAATGTATCTTGATAAAGATCAATAGAACCCCTGGAAGCGAGCCAATCAGAAGAAGAATCCAAAATCCACCAATTGTGAATGGCCAGAGGGCATAAGAACGGACCTGGGACTTTATGCGGGGAGCTCCTGCAGAACTTGGGGTCCCAGGGAGCACCCAGTGGGTCACACTGTTCTTTGTGTGTGCTGGTTTACTCTGGCTTGTCACGCGGAGCCTGGACTTGTCCTGGGTTCCCGCTCTCAGTCGTTAATAAATAAACGAGTTGGCTTTTCTTTATTAAAAAAAAGTCTCAGCCTCGTTTATAACAATGGTGAGCTCGAAGGCCAAAGCCAGCCCCCACTGCAACTCTAAGATCAAGCCCAACACCAATCCCAACTGAAGCCCTAAGTCCAGCTTCGAGCCCAGCCCCAGCCCACACTCCAATGCCGCCTTTAGCTCTAACTCCCAAACTCAGCCCCAACTGCTGCCCTAAGGCCAACACCATTCATGCAGTTAAGGCCAGTGCCCCAGGTGCACTCCCTAGCCCAGGGCAGGCTCCAAGCTCAAGGCCACATTTAGCCCTAAGGGCAGGGCCAGCCCTAAGGCCGGCCTGAGCCGCAATGGCAGCCAAAGGCACCCCAAGTGGGGCTTCGACGCTGACCCCTCCCCCAGCCCGCCCTGATGCCGGCCCTGCCCCCCGCGCTGCGAGCCAGGCGCAGTCCCCGTGTGTCACAGAGGCTGCGGCCTGTGGAGCAATCAGGGGGCTCGGTGCGGTATTAGCACTGGCTATCCCCGAGCCCCCTGCCTCTGGGCCAATGTCGTCACCTGGTGACGTTGTGGCCCCACCACCTGCGCCGCAGAGTCGTCACAAAGGGCAGTGGCGACATTAGGACTTCCTGGCCAGCCGCTATTTCCAGGCATGACGCTTAAGCATGGATAGGCTGCCTCTGGTAGTGGTCACAGAATGCCTGCTAGTAGTGGCTCAGCGGCTCTGAGACAGCTCTTTGCAGCGTCCAGCGGGGGAGTTAAGGGCAGCCTTGAATCGAATGACTGCAACCATATCTTGCAAACTGCTGTGTGCCTGGGGCTGCGGGCGTGTTCGGAGGAGCGATCCCCGCACGGCCAGCGCGCTGAATACAGCAAATACCCGCTTCTTGGACTTTGTCTCAGAAGTGTCTCTTGGCCCGGTTTGGGGCCAATCACCCTTGCAGTGCCTCAAGGGGCTCCCGCAGAGCTGGAGGGGGGCTGGCAGCACCCGGAAGAGGGAGCACCCGGCACCGGGAGCAGCCAGAGCTGGCAGCACCTGCATCTTGGCCCAGCCAGCTGCCGCCAGGTTTGGTGGTGCCTGAGCAGGGCGGGGACAATGCCAGGGACATCCCGCAGTGGCGTCTCCCCTGTTCCGCTGGGCGTGCGCTCGGTCCCAAACGGCACGCCCGTCCTGATCTCAGTCTCACTGCATGTTTAGACACGCTCACAGCCCCGGATTTCATCCCATGCCAGTGGCAGACCCGTGCAGCCCCAGACCCAATGCCAAGGCCAGGCCGGAGGCAAACGCCACATTTAGCCTTCACGCCAATGGCAGCTCTAATGTAAAACACCCAGCCCTAACGCCGAGGCCAGTCCCAATTCCAGCCCCTTCCTAAATGCTCAGCCCTAAACCAAATGCCACGCTGAGCTCAAAGGCCAAAGCTAGCCGCAACTGTAACTCTAAGATTTCAGTTCTGTCTTAATGATTTCAGTTATAAAACAGGGAGTTATAAAATGGGATTAATTCTTATTGTGAGGCCTGAAGGCCAGCTGCTGACCACCACAAAAATTCCCCCTTTTTTTTTAAATATGAAAGCAGCATCTGTCATCCTGTCTGCAGGGCCCTTGGAGGCAGGCTTACAAACACGGCCCAACAGGCCGAGGCCCTTTCAGCCAGAGATGGATCCCATTGTATCGTTGGCGATGTAACAATCCTATCCAAAAGCTGTCTAATGGGATTACCAGCGATCCAAACTCTCAAAGTGGCATGCGGCAGGCTTCTTAACTTAAAAGTTACAACTTAACAACTGAACTCTAGGAACGGGAAACTTTAGAACCATGGGAAACTTAGAGCTCGAACACCTTGATGGAAGAAGGCGTGCAAGGCTTTGGCTTGTGCAAGTGTGTCTGGTTGTGGGGCCGTCCAGGCAGGGCGGTCAGCAGTGTAGGGGCGGTGCCGATATTGCGGTGTTCCGAAGGGGAGCGATGGCTCTGGGTCTCTCTTCTGGTCTCTCTCGCGTCCTTTGTTGTTATACATGCTGGGGACAGCTCCAGCCCCGGTAATAGCGCTGTGTCTGCTGCTGCTGCTGCGGCAGTGGCGACATTAGCACTTCCTGGCCAGCCGCTATTTCCAGGCATGATGCTTAGGCGTGGATCGGCCGCCTGTGATAGTGTGTCTGCCTTGGGCGAGCGTTTTTGTGATGGCTGTGCAGGCGCGTTGGATACAGCTGCAGGACGCTCTGTTTCCACAGAAACTTTGTGGCCAGCACTGCCAGGCATGGTCACAGGATGCCTGCTAGTAGCGGCTCAGCAGTGGCCAGAGACTTGGCAGCAGCTGGACGTGGTCCTGCGGTGGCCAGCGCTAAGCGCTGCCCTGCAGCTGTGGCAGGCAGGGCACGGAGGGGCTGGAGGACACTTGTTTAACGCAGCGCGGCCGGGTGGGACAGCAACCCCCGTTTGGTTCGGTGGCAGCACTTTCCGGGGTTAAGGTAGGGCCCGAGCAGCTCCGGGGCGACGAGGGACAGCAACCCCGGCTCAGCAAAGGTAGGACCTGAGCAGCGCTGGGGCAATGCGGGACCAAATCGGAAGAGTTCGGACAACACCCACAGCCCGCCAAAGGTAAAACAAGGTAAAACAAAATAAAATTGGCAAAAATTACATCAAACGCCTTGAGTGATCTTTGCTTTCCCAGCGAGTCGCTTGCGATGCAAACAAATCCCAAAGCCCCCGCCCTCCCCATGGGAGAGGAGGCTGGAGCTCCCCCAGCCTCAGCTGGGGTGAGGAGCACGCATGGCCCGGGACTGTCTCCATCCCTCTCCGTCCTTGGGGATCCTGGGGGGCCCTGGGGAGTTTTCACGCCTCTCCTGTCGGGGAACGATCAGGGGTGGGGGGATCTCTGTCCCTGTCATGCCAGGGGATGCTCGGGGTGGTCAGCCCAGGGCTGAGAGGGACAGAGACCCCCTGGCCCCCAGCCCCCACACGCATTTCCCAGGGCGAGAGGGACGGACACCCCTCGAGTGCCCCCCGGGTGCCTGGACACAATAAAAGTGGCAGAAATCAAACTTAACAGCACACTAAATGCCTTGGCTGATATTTGCTTTGTCGAGGCCGCGCTGTGTCACAATGGACGCTGGGTTCCGTGAGGCTCCCCTTGGGTGACAACGCTTCCGAATAACCACTCGAGAGCCGAGGGCTGTCGGAGCTCTGAGACCGCTCTTTGCAGCGTCCAGCGGGGAGTTAAGGGCAGCCTTGAATCGAACGATATCAATGCAAAAGGATGCAAAGCACAGCAGGGTGTGAACAGGAGCTTTGAAGCCCTTGGCACGCAGGATATTTCAGAGGAGAAATCCCCTGGTTCACCCGGCCCCAATCAAGAGTGGCCACTGCTGAATGCCACACTCCTGTGGTGTTTTTTATTTAATGTTTATATTTGATAGGGTTCCATTGTTGCTGAGTTTTGGGAATGCCCGGGGTGTGATGTCATTGACCCACCGCCTCGCGACCAATCAGATCGCTCTGCTACATTCTGGCCCCGCCCCTCATTGTTTCCTCACAATGTGGAACCTTGGCGCTCGATTCCCATTGGCTGCCGCCCAGGGGGGCGGGGCTTAGGCTGCCTATATAAGGCGGCGGCGGTGGTGGGGCCTCAGTTGCGGTCAAAACAAAATAAAACTAAGTAAAACACGGTAAAACACGGTAAAACACGGTAAAACACGGTAAAACACGGTAAAACAAGGTAAAACACGGTAAAACACGGTAAAACAAGGTAAAACACGGTAAAACAAGGTAAAACACGGTAAAACACGGTAAAACAAGGTAAAACACGGTAAAACAAGGTAAAACACGGTAAAACACGGTAAAACACGGTAAAACAAGGTAAAACACGGTAAAACACGGTAAAACAAAATAAAATTGGCAAAAATCGCATCAAATGCCTTGAGTGATCTTTGCTCTCCCAGTGAGTCGCTTGCGATGCAAACAAATCGCAAAGCCCCCGCCCTCCGCCATGGGAGAGGAGGCTGGAGCACCCCCGGCCCCAGCTGGGGCGAGGAGCACGCATGGCCCGGGACTGTCTCCGTCCCTCCCCGTCCTCGGGGGTCCCGTGGTGTCTTCAGGCCTCTCCTGTCGGGGAACGATCGGGAGTGGGGGGATCTCTGTCCCTGTCATGCCGGGGGATGCTCGGGGCGGTCAGCCCAGGGCTGAGAGGGACGCAGCCCCCCTGGCCCCCAGCCCCCGCACGCATTTCCCGGGGCGAGAGGGACCGAGCCGTGCAGTGTGCGGAAAGGCTGCTCGGCCGAGGTGCTCTCTTGCGCGCCCGGTGCTGCGGCCACGCCTCCCGCTGCCTCTCCCGGTGCCCTCTCCTCGCTGCCGGCCTCAGGGGGCGGCGCCCGCTGTGTTCCCACCCTCATCCTTGCATTGTTCTCCGTTTTAAATTGCTTTAGCAAGCCCGCTAGAAGCCTCCAAGGCTTTAGCACATTAATTGCTGTCTCATCTCCTGTGGGAGCCGCTTCGATTATAATTTTACCAGCCTGCTTCAACTTTTCCAAGTCCAGGGCAGTCCCCTGGGAGCCGTCTAGTCTGTGGCTCCTACACCATGTGATTAAGGCTCTTAAAGCCTGTTTGTCGTATTTTATGCCTTTTTTTTTGTTGTTAAAAGCAAGTCCATACCTGTAGTACGGGGTCTTCTGGTGCCAAAACTCATGTACCCATGCTGGCAATGTCTCCCAATTACCAAAAAGGAAAAAGAAAAAAAAGAAATAGAAGGGAAGGTCCAGACCAAGCACCAGCACACTGTGCTACCTTTAGTGCCGCCGAGGTGGGGTGGGGGGAGCGAAGCAGTTTGGAGCGTCTGATCTGCCTCCTCTGCTCTTGGGAGCAGTTTGGCTGCAATGCGGCCGCCCGTCCTCCGAGCTGCAGGCGCGGTGCCCGCTCGCTGCAGCCGAGCCTTGGCCCACTCACGGTGCTCTCAGCACGGGACGCAGGAGCAGGGCAGGGGTTCCACAACTCACTCGTGGTTCCGCTCCAGGGGTGCCCCTGGCTTTTCCCTCCGACTTGCACCAGTTTTGCCTTCCTTTTTATGGGCCTCAGGGTGGGCTAGCAATGGTCCAAACTGCCCGTATAATGAGAAGCAGACAAAATGAGGAGGCGCTGTTGGAGGATTTCAGGTTTAGAGCAGTCATGGTGAAAAAGCACTTTTGGAGCCTTTCAGGTGTTGAGCAGCCACAGTGACGAAGCACTTTTTGGAGCCTTTCTGTTCTTGTTAGGCTCCTACAGCAGGCCTGCCAGAAGGACCTGGGGGTGCCGCTGGGTGAGAGCTGGCCCTGCCGCGGCCCTGTGTGCTGGGAGCCAGAACCGCCCTGTGCTGGGCTGAGCCCCCGGGGCGGGAATCCTGCCCCTCTGCCCCGCTCAGGTGAGATCACCCCTCCCTGCAGAGCTGCCTGCAGCCCTGGGGGCCCAGCACAGGAAGGACAGGGAGCTGCTGCAGCCAGTCCAGGGCAGGGACACCGAGATGGTGAGAGGGATGGAGCAGCCCTGCTGGGAGGAAAGGCTGAGAGAATTGGGACTGTTGTGCCTGGAGAAGGGAAGGCTCCAGCAGGACCTTAGAGTGGCCTTCCAGGACTTGAAAGGAGCCTACAGGAAAGACAGAGAGAGTCTCTTTAGCAAGGCCGCAGCTGCTGTTGGTGACCAGAAAAATTAGGAGCCGGCAGCGACCAGGACCGAGATGGAAACGAAAAGAAACACTGCCCGACATTGTTGATTTGGGCTAATTTAGGTCACCTCCCACGTCTCCCGCAATGGGCGCAGTGCGGAACCGGGCACGGCACCGGGATGGCCTTGGGGATCCTGGCATTTCTTGGACGCTCGGGGAAGCGTAGGGACGCTCATCAAAAGCTGGCCAGGCTTTAGGCAGCACCTTCACGAGCTTGGGATAAAACTCCCAGATGGCCCTTCCCAGCAGCTCCAGGGCCGCGTGGGGTAACGCTGCGGAAAACGAACACACGGGAGGTGGCTGAACTGGCTCCGCAGGGATTCCAAAGCACTTCCGGGGTGTCCTTTACCTCTTCTCTGTGTTCGCAGGGGTTTGCTCCTTCCTTCTCCCGGACCTTCTTCCTTCTCTCGGGCTGATCCGCTGGCGTGGGCAGCAGCTGTGGGGAGATCCTGCCCCTCGGCCCCGCTCAGGTCAGAGCCCACCTGCAGAGCTGCCTCCAGCCCTGGGAGGCCAGCAGGAGCATTCTGAGCTGCTGGAGCGAGTCCAGAGGGGACCACGGAGCTGCTCCCAGGGCTGGAGCGCCTCTGGAGCCAGCTTGGGAGAGCTGGGGGTGTCCAGGTGGAGAAGAGAAGGCTCCGCGGAGACCTCAGAGCCCCTCAAAAGGGCTAAAGCCATGGTACTTGGGAACGCTTTAGTATCCTGAGGCTAGAATTAGATACACTGGAAGCAGTGTAGGAGCCTGCTGAAGAACTTGGCAAAAGATAGGGAACAGAAGCTTGCTAGATCCAGTGAAGAAATCGCTGAAGCAGCTAGCAAGAGACTGCGCATGCCCAGGAAAGAAAGGTGGAAAGCGCAAAGCGAGGAAGACGCTCAGCCTTCATCCAAACCAGCACCGAGCTTTCCTCAGCGCGAGCACCAGGGAGCACCGCGCCTGCGCTCCGCCTATGCTAGTGCTGATAACAAGTTCTAAGACATAGTTTGCATAACCACACCTTTTCTGGGGAAAAGGATGAAGATGCATAAATTGCAACCGTATCTTGCAAACTGCTGTGTGCCTGGGGCTGCGGGCGTGTTCGGAGGAGCGATCCCCGCACGGCCAGCGCGCTGAATACAGCAAATACCCGCTTCTTGGACTTTGTCTCAGAAGTGTCTCTTGGCCCGGTTTGGGGCCAATCACCCTTGCAGTGCCTCAAGGGGCTCCCGCAGAGCTGGAGGGGGGCTGGCAGCACCCGGAAGAGGGAGCACCCGGCACCGGGAGCAGCCAGAGCTGGCAGCACCTGCATCTTGGCCCAGCCAGCTGCCGCCAGCTTTGGTGGTGCCTGAGCAGGGCGGGGACGATGCCAGGGACATCCCGCAGTGGCGTCTCCCCTGTTCCGCTGGGCGTGCGCTCGGTCCCAAACGGCACGCCCGTCCTGATCTCAGTCTCACTGCATGTTTAGACACGCTCACAGCCCCGGATTTCATCCCATGCCAGTGGCAGACCCGTGCAGCCCCAGACCCAATGCCAAGGCCAGGCCGGAGGCAAACGCCACATTTAGCCTTCACGCCAATGGCAGCTCTAATGTAAAACACCCAGCCCTAACGCCGAGGCCAGTCCCAATTCCAGCCCCTTCCTAAATGCTCAGCCCTAAACCAAATGCCACGGTGTAATAAATGAATTGGTTTCAGTGTGTTGATTTTTACTGTTTGGATGAGATATAAAAGACGGGAGTTGATAGTTGGATAAATGGGCATGTTAACTGAGGATATTGTGAGACTATCTGGGTGTAATATCAGAGTGTGTGCACCAGGTGGAGACGCAATTGGGGATGTGATGACGTGATGGACTAGAAAATTACTTCATGCAGGTGATGTCAACATCTTGGACCGCTTATACAATCATTCGATGCCCTCAGGAAATGATTGGACAAAAATGTATCTTGATAAAGATCAATAGAACCCCTGGAAGCGAGCCAATCAGAAGAAGAATCCAAAATCCACCAATTGTGAATGGCCAGAGGGCATAAGAACGGACCTGGGACTTTATGCGGGGAGCTCCTGCAGAACTTGGGGTCCCAGGGAGCACCCAGTGGGTCACACTGTTCTTTGTGTGTGCTGGTTTACTCTGGCTTGTCACGCGGAGCCTGGACTTGTCCTGGGTTCCCGCTCTCAGTCGTTAATAAATAAACGAGTTGGCTTTTCTTTATTAAAAAAAAGTCTCAGCCTCGTTTATAACAATGGTGAGCTCGAAGGCCAAAGCCAGCCCCCACTGCAACTCTAAGATCAAGCCCAACACCAATCCCAACTGAAGCCCTAAGTCCAGCTTCGAGCCCAGCCCCAGCCCACACTCCAATGCCGCCTTTAGCTCTAACTCCCAAACTCAGCCCCAACTGCTGCCCTAAGGCCAACACCATTCATGCAGTTAAGGCCAGTGCCCCAGGTGCACTCCCTAGCCCAGGGCAGGCTCCAAGCTCAAGGCCACATTTAGCCCTAAGGGCAGGGCCAGCCCTAAGGCCGGCCTGAGCCGCAATGGCAGCCAAAGGCACCCCAAGTGGGGCTTCGACGCTGACCCCTCCCCCAGCCCGCCCTGATGCCGGCCCTGCCCCCCGCGCTGCGAGCCAGGCGCAGTCCCCGTGTGTCACAGAGGCTGCGGCCTGTGGAGCAATCAGGGGGCTCGGTGCGGTATTAGCACTGGCTATCCCCGAGCCCCCTGCCTCTGGGCCAATGTCGTCACCTGGTGACGTTGTGGCCCCACCACCTGCGCCGCAGAGTCGTCACAAAGGGCAGTGGCGACATTAGGACTTCCTGGCCAGCCGCTATTTCCAGGCATGACGCTTAAGCATGGATAGGCTGCCTCTGGTAGTGGTCACAGAATGCCTGCTAGTAGTGGCTCAGCGGCTCTGAGACAGCTCTTTGCAGCGTCCAGCGGGGGAGTTAAGGGCAGCCTTGAATCGAATGACTGCAACCATATCTTGCAAACTGCTGTGTGCCTGGGGCTGCGGGCGTGTTCGGAGGAGCGATCCCCGCACGGCCAGCGCGCTGAATACAGCAAATACCCGCTTCTTGGACTTTGTCTCAGAAGTGTCTCTTGGCCCGGTTTGGGGCCAATCACCCTTGCAGTGCCTCAAGGGGCTCCCGCAGAGCTGGAGGGGGGCTGGCAGCACCCGGAAGAGGGAGCACCCGGCACCGGGAGCAGCCAGAGCTGGCAGCACCTGCATCTTGGCCCAGCCAGCTGCCGCCAGGTTTGGTGGTGCCTGAGCAGGGCGGGGACAATGCCAGGGACATCCCGCAGTGGCGTCTCCCCTGTTCCGCTGGGCGTGCGCTCGGTCCCAAACGGCACGCCCGTCCTGATCTCAGTCTCACTGCATGTTTAGACACGCTCACAGCCCCGGATTTCATCCCATGCCAGTGGCAGACCCGTGCAGCCCCAGACCCAATGCCAAGGCCAGGCCGGAGGCAAACGCCACATTTAGCCTTCACGCCAATGGCAGCTCTAATGTAAAACACCCAGCCCTAACGCCGAGGCCAGTCCCAATTCCAGCCCCTTCCTAAATGCTCAGCCCTAAACCAAATGCCACGCTGAGCTCAAAGGCCAAAGCTAGCCGCAACTGTAACTCTAAGATTTCAGTTCTGTCTTAATGATTTCAGTTATAAAACAGGGAGTTATAAAATGGGATTAATTCTTATTGTGAGGCCTGAAGGCCAGCTGCTGACCACCACAAAAATTCCCCCTTTTTTTTTAAATATGAAAGCAGCATCTGTCATCCTGTCTGCAGGGCCCTTGGAGGCAGGCTTACAAACACGGCCCAACAGGCCGAGGCCCTTTCAGCCAGAGATGGATCCCATTGTATCGTTGGCGATGTAACAATCCTATCCAAAAGCTGTCTAATGGGATTACCAGCGATCCAAACTCTCAAAGTGGCATGCGGCAGGCTTCTTAACTTAAAAGTTACAACTTAACAACTGAACTCTAGGAACGGGAAACTTTAGAACCATGGGAAACTTAGAGCTCGAACACCTTGATGGAAGAAGGCGTGCAAGGCTTTGGCTTGTGCAAGTGTGTCTGGTTGTGGGGCCGTCCAGGCAGGGCGGTCAGCAGTGTAGGGGCGGTGCCGATATTGCGGTGTTCCGAAGGGGAGCGATGGCTCTGGGTCTCTCTTCTGGTCTCTCTCGCGTCCTTTGTTGTTATACATGCTGGGGACAGCTCCAGCCCCGGTAATAGCGCTGTGTCTGCTGCTGCTGCTGCGGCAGTGGCGACATTAGCACTTCCTGGCCAGCCGCTATTTCCAGGCATGATGCTTAGGCGTGGATCGGCCGCCTGTGATAGTGTGTCTGCCTTGGGCGAGCGTTTTTGTGATGGCTGTGCAGGCGCGTTGGATACAGCTGCAGGACGCTCTGTTTCCACAGAAACTTTGTGGCCAGCACTGCCAGGCATGGTCACAGGATGCCTGCTAGTAGCGGCTCAGCAGTGGCCAGAGACTTGGCAGCAGCTGGACGTGGTCCTGCGGTGGCCAGCGCTAAGCGCTGCCCTGCAGCTGTGGCAGGCAGGGCACGGAGGGGCTGGAGGACACTTGTTTAACGCAGCGCGGCCGGGTGGGACAGCAACCCCCGTTTGGTTCGGTGGCAGCACTTTCCGGGGTTAAGGTAGGGCCCGAGCAGCTCCGGGGCGACGAGGGACAGCAACCCCGGCTCAGCAAAGGTAGGACCTGAGCAGCGCTGGGGCAATGCGGGACCAAATCGGAAGAGTTCGGACAACACCCACAGCCCGCCAAAGGTAAAACAAGGTAAAACAAAATAAAATTGGCAAAAATTACATCAAACGCCTTGAGTGATCTTTGCTTTCCCAGCGAGTCGCTTGCGATGCAAACAAATCCCAAAGCCCCCGCCCTCCCCATGGGAGAGGAGGCTGGAGCTCCCCCAGCCTCAGCTGGGGTGAGGAGCACGCATGGCCCGGGACTGTCTCCATCCCTCTCCGTCCTTGGGGATCCTGGGGGGCCCTGGGGAGTTTTCACGCCTCTCCTGTCGGGGAACGATCAGGGGTGGGGGGATCTCTGTCCCTGTCATGCCAGGGGATGCTCGGGGTGGTCAGCCCAGGGCTGAGAGGGACAGAGACCCCCTGGCCCCCAGCCCCCACACGCATTTCCCAGGGCGAGAGGGACGGACACCCCTCGAGTGCCCCCCGGGTGCCTGGACACAATAAAAGTGGCAGAAATCAAACTTAACAGCACACTAAATGCCTTGGCTGATATTTGCTTTGTCGAGGCCGCGCTGTGTCACAATGGACGCTGGGTTCCGTGAGGCTCCCCTTGGGTGACAACGCTTCCGAATAACCACTCGAGAGCCGAGGGCTGTCGGAGCTCTGAGACCGCTCTTTGCAGCGTCCAGCGGGGAGTTAAGGGCAGCCTTGAATCGAACGATATCAATGCAAAAGGATGCAAAGCACAGCAGGGTGTGAACAGGAGCTTTGAAGCCCTTGGCACGCAGGATATTTCAGAGGAGAAATCCCCTGGTTCACCCGGCCCCAATCAAGAGTGGCCACTGCTGAATGCCACACTCCTGTGGTGTTTTTTATTTAATGTTTATATTTGATAGGGTTCCATTGTTGCTGAGTTTTGGGAATGCCCGGGGTGTGATGTCATTGACCCACCGCCTCGCGACCAATCAGATCGCTCTGCTACATTCTGGCCCCGCCCCTCATTGTTTCCTCACAATGTGGAACCTTGGCGCTCGATTCCCATTGGCTGCCGCCCAGGGGGGCGGGGCTTAGGCTGCCTATATAAGGCGGCGGCGGTGGTGGGGCCTCAGTTGCGGTCAAAACAAAATAAAACTAAGTAAAACACGGTAAAACACGGTAAAACAAGGTAAAACACGGTAAAACACGGTAAAACAAGGTAAAACACGGTAAAACAAGGTAAAACACGGTAAAACACGGTAAAACAAGGTAAAACACGGTAAAACAAGGTAAAACACGGTAAAACACGGTAAAACACGGTAAAACAAGGTAAAACACGGTAAAACACGGTAAAACAAAATAAAATTGGCAAAAATCGCATCAAATGCCTTGAGTGATCTTTGCTCTCCCAGTGAGTCGCTTGCGATGCAAACAAATCGCAAAGCCCCCGCCCTCCGCCATGGGAGAGGAGGCTGGAGCACCCCCGGCCCCAGCTGGGGCGAGGAGCACGCATGGCCCGGGACTGTCTCCGTCCCTCCCCGTCCTCGGGGGTCCCGTGGTGTCTTCAGGCCTCTCCTGTCGGGGAACGATCGGGAGTGGGGGGATCTCTGTCCCTGTCATGCCGGGGGATGCTCGGGGCGGTCAGCCCAGGGCTGAGAGGGACGCAGCCCCCCTGGCCCCCAGCCCCCGCACGCATTTCCCGGGGCGAGAGGGACCGAGCCGTGCAGTGTGCGGAAAGGCTGCTCGGCCGAGGTGCTCTCTTGCGCGCCCGGTGCTGCGGCCACGCCTCCCGCTGCCTCTCCCGGTGCCCTCTCCTCGCTGCCGGCCTCAGGGGGCGGCGCCCGCTGTGTTCCCACCCTCATCCTTGCATTGTTCTCCGTTTTAAATTGCTTTAGCAAGCCCGCTATAAGCCTCCAAGGCTTTATCACATTAATTGCTGTCTCATCTCCTGTGGGAGCCGCTTCGATTATAATTTTACCAGCCTGCTTCAACTTTTCCAAGTCCAGGGCAGTCCCCTGGGAGCCGTCTAGTCTGTGGCTCCTACACCATGTGATTAAGGCTCTTAAAGCCTGTTTGTCGTATTTTATGCCTTTTTTTTTTTTTGTTAAAAGCAAGTCCATACCTGTAGTACGGGGTCTTCTGGTGCCAAAACTCATGTACCCATGCTGGCAATGTCTCCCAATTACCAAAAAGGAAAAAGAAAAAAAAAGAAATAGAAGGGAAGGTCCAGACCAAGCACCAGCACACTGTGCTACCTTTAGTGCCGCCGAGGTGGGGTGGGGGGAGCGAAGCAGTTTGGAGCGTCTGATCTGCCTCCTCTGCTCTTGGGAGCAGTTTGGCTGCAATGCGGCCGCCCGTCCTCCGAGCTGCAGGCGCGGTGCCCGCTCGCTGCAGCCGAGCCTTGGCCCACTCACGGTGCTCTCAGCACGGGACGCAGGAGCAGGGCAGGGGTTCCACAACTCACTCGTGGTTCCGCTCCAGGGGTGCCCCTGGCTTTTCCCTCCGACTTGCACCAGTTTTGCCTTCCTTTTTATGGGCCTCAGGGTGGGCTAGCAATGGTCCAAACTGCCCGTATAATGAGAAGCAGACAAAATGAGGAGGCGCTGTTGGAGGATTTCAGGTTTAGAGCAGTCATGGTGAAAAAGCACTTTTGGAGCCTTTCAGGTGTTGAGCAGCCACAGTGACGAAGCACTTTTTGGAGCCTTTCTGTTCTTGTTAGGCTCCTACAGCAGGCCTGCCAGAAGGACCTGGGGGTGCCGCTGGGTGAGAGCTGGCCCTGCCGCGGCCCTGTGTGCTGGGAGCCAGAACCGCCCTGTGCTGGGCTGAGCCCCCGGGGCGGGAATCCTGCCCCTCTGCCCCGCTCAGGTGAGATCACCCCTCCCTGCAGAGCTGCCTGCAGCCCTGGGGGCCCAGCACAGGAAGGACAGGGAGCTGCTGCAGCCAGTCCAGGGCAGGGACACCGAGATGGTGAGAGGGATGGAGCAGCCCTGCTGGGAGGAAAGGCTGAGAGAATTGGGACTGTTGTGCCTGGAGAAGGGAAGGCTCCAGCAGGACCTTAGAGTGGCCTTCCAGGACTTGAAAGGAGCCTACAGGAAAGACAGAGAGAGTCTCTTTAGCAAGGCCGCAGCTGCTGTTGGTGACCAGAAAAATTAGGAGCCGGCAGCGACCAGGACCGAGATGGAAACGAAAAGAAACACTGCCCGACATTGTTGATTTGGGCTAATTTAGGTCACCTCCCACGTCTCCCGCAATGGGCGCAGTGCGGAACCGGGCACGGCACCGGGATGGCCTTGGGGATCCTGGCATTTCTTGGACGCTCGGGGAAGCGTAGGGACGCTCATCAAAAGCTGGCCAGGCTTTAGGCAGCACCTTCACGAGCTTGGGATAAAACTCCCAGATGGCCCTTCCCAGCAGCTCCAGGGCCGCGTGGGGTAACGCTGCGGAAAACGAACACACGGGAGGTGGCTGAACTGGCTCCGCAGGGATTCCAAAGCACTTCCGGGGTGTCCTTTACCTCTTCTCTGTGTTCGCAGGGGTTTGCTCCTTCCTTCTCCCGGACCTTCTTCCTTCTCTCGGGCTGATCCGCTGGCGTGGGCAGCAGCTGTGGGGAGATCCTGCCCCTCGGCCCCGCTCAGGTCAGAGCCCACCTGCAGAGCTGCCTCCAGCCCTGGGAGGCCAGCAGGAGCATTCTGAGCTGCTGGAGCGAGTCCAGAGGGGACCACGGAGCTGCTCCCAGGGCTGGAGCGCCTCTGGAGCCAGCTTGGGAGAGCTGGGGGTGTCCAGGTGGAGAAGAGAAGGCTCCGCGGAGACCTCAGAGCCCCTCAAAAGGGCTAAAGCCATGGTACTTGGGAACGCTTTAGTATCCTGAGGCTAGAATTAGATACACTGGAAGCAGTGTAGGAGCCTGCTGAAGAACTTGGCAAAAGATAGGGAACAGAAGCTTGCTAGATCCAGTGAAGAAATCGCTGAAGCAGCTAGCAAGAGACTGCGCATGCCCAGGAAAGAAAGGTGGAAAGCGCAAAGCGAGGAAGACGCTCAGCCTTCATCCAAACCAGCACCGAGCTTTCCTCAGCGCGAGCACCAGGGAGCACCGCGCCTGCGCTCCACCTATGCTAGTGCTGATAACAAGTTCTAAGACATAGTTTGCATAACCACACCTTTTCTGGGGAAAAGGATGAAGATGCATAAATTGCAACCGTATCTTGCAAACTGCTGTGTGCCTGGGGCTGCGGGCGTGTTCGGAGGAGCGATCCCCGCACGGCCAGCGCGCTGAATACAGCAAATACCCGCTTCTTGGACTTTGTCTCAGAAGTGTCTCTTGGCCCGGTTTGGGGCCAATCACCCTTGCAGTGCCTCAAGGGGCTCCCGCAGAGCTGGAGGGGGGCTGGCAGCACCCGGAAGAGGGAGCACCCGGCACCGGGAGCAGCCAGAGCTGGCAGCACCTGCATCTTGGCCCAGCCAGCTGCCGCCAGGTTTGGTGGTGCCTGAGCAGGGCGGGGACGATGCCAGGGACATCCCGCAGTGGCGTCTCCCCTGTTCCGCTGGGCGTGCGCTCGGTCCCAAACGGCACGCCCGTCCTGATCTCAGTCTCACTGCATGTTTAGACACGCTCACAGCCCCGGATTTCATCCCATGCCAGTGGCAGACCCGTGCAGCCCCAGACCCAATGCCAAGGCCAGGCCGGAGGCAAACGCCACATTTAGCCTTCACGCCAATGGCAGCTCTAATGTAAAACACCCAGCCCTAACGCCGAGGCCAGTCCCAATTCCAGCCCCTTCCTAAATGCTCAGCCCTAAACCAAATGCCACGGTGTAATAAATGAATTGGTTTCAGTGTGTTGATTTTTACTGTTTGGATGAGATATAAAAGACGGGAGTTGATAGTTGGATAAATGGGCATGTTAACTGAGGATATTGTGAGACTATCTGGGTGTAATATCAGAGTGTGTGCACCAGGTGGAGACGCAATTGGGGATGTGATGACGTGATGGACTAGAAAATTACTTCATGCAGGTGATGTCAACATCTTGGACCGCTTATACAATCATTCGATGCCCTCAGGAAATGATTGGACAAAAATGTATCTTGATAAAGATCAATAGAACCCCTGGAAGCGAGCCAATCAGAAGAAGAATCCAAAATCCACCAATTGTGAATGGCCAGAGGGCATAAGAACGGACCTGGGACTTTATGCGGGGAGCTCCTGCAGAACTTGGGGTCCCAGGGAGCACCCAGTGGGTCACACTGTTCTTTGTGTGTGCTGGTTTACTCTGGCTTGTCACGCGGAGCCTGGACTTGTCCTGGGTTCCCGCTCTCAGTCGTTAATAAATAAACGAGTTGGCTTTTCTTTATTAAAAAAAAGTCTCAGCCTCGTTTATAACAATGGTGAGCTCGAAGGCCAAAGCCAGCCCCCACTGCAACTCTAAGATCAAGCCCAACACCAATCCCAACTGAAGCCCTAAGTCCAGCTTCGAGCCCAGCCCCAGCCCACACTCCAATGCCGCCTTTAGCTCTAACTCCCAAACTCAGCCCCAACTGCTGCCCTAAGGCCAACACCATTCATGCAGTTAAGGCCAGTGCCCCAGGTGCACTCCCTAGCCCAGGGCAGGCTCCAAGCTCAAGGCCACATTTAGCCCTAAGGGCAGGGCCAGCCCTAAGGCCGGCCTGAGCCGCAATGGCAGCCAAAGGCACCCCAAGTGGGGCTTCGACGCTGACCCCTCCCCCAGCCCGCCCTGATGCCGGCCCTGCCCCCCGCGCTGCGAGCCAGGCGCAGTCCCCGTGTGTCACAGAGGCTGCGGCCTGTGGAGCAATCAGGGGGCTCGGTGCGGTATTAGCACTGGCTATCCCCGAGCCCCCTGCCTCTGGGCCAATGTCGTCACCTGGTGACGTTGTGGCCCCACCACCTGCGCCGCAGAGTCGTCACAAAGGGCAGTGGCGACATTAGGACTTCCTGGCCAGCCGCTATTTCCAGGCATGACGCTTAAGCATGGATAGGCTGCCTCTGGTAGTGGTCACAGAATGCCTGCTAGTAGCGGCTCAGCGGCTCTGAGACAGCTCTTTGCAGCGTCCAGCGGGGGAGTTAAGGGCAGCCTTGAATCGAATGACTGCAACCATATCTTGCAAACTGCTGTGTGCCTGGGGCTGCGGGCGTGTTCGGAGGAGCGATCCCCGCACGGCCAGCGCGCTGAATACAGCAAATACCCGCTTCTTGGACTTTGTCTCAGAAGTGTCTCTTGGCCCGGTTTGGGGCCAATCACCCTTGCAGTGCCTCAAGGGGCTCCCGCAGAGCTGGAGGGGGGCTGGCAGCACCCGGAAGAGGGAGCACCCGGCACCGGGAGCAGCCAGAGCTGGCAGCACCTGCATCTTGGCCCAGCCAGCTGCCGCCAGGTTTGGTGGTGCCTGAGCAGGGCGGGGACGATGCCAGGGACATCCCGCAGTGGCGTCTCCCCTGTTCCGCTGGGCGTGCGCTCGGTCCCAAACGGCACGCCCGTCCTGATCTCAGTCTCACTGCATGTTTAGACACGCTCACAGCCCCGGATTTCATCCCATGCCAGTGGCAGACCCGTGCAGCCCCAGACCCAATGCCAAGGCCAGGCCGGAGGCAAACGCCACATTTAGCCTTCACGCCAATGGCAGCTCTAATGTAAAACACCCAGCCCTAACGCCGAGGCCAGTCCCAATTCCAGCCCCTTCCTTAATGCTCAGCCCTAAACCAAATGCCACGCTGAGCTCAAAGGCCAAAGCCAGCCGCAACTGCAACTCTAAGATTTCAGTTCTGTCTTAATGATTTCAGTTATAAAACAGGGAGTTATAAAATGGGATTAATTCTTATTGTGAGGCCTGAAGGCCAGCTGCTGACCACCACAAAAATCCCCCCTTTTTTTTTAAATATGGAAGCAGCATCTGTCATCCTGTCTGCAGGGCCCTTGGAGGCAGGCTTACAAACACGGCCCAACAGGCCGAGGCCCTTTCAGCCAGAGATGGATCCCATTGTATCGTTGGCGATGTAACAATCCTATCCAAAAGCTGTCTAATGGGATTACCAGCGATCCAAACTCTCAAAGTGGCATGCGGCAGGCTTCTTAACTTAAAAGTTACAACTTAACAACTGAACTCTAGGAACGGGAAACTTTAGAACCATGGGAAACGTAGAGCTCGAACACCTTGATGGAAGAAGGCGTGCAAGGCTTTGGCTTGTGCAAGTGTGTCTGGTTGTGGGGCCGTCCAGGCAGGGCGGTCAGCAGTGTAGGGACGGTGCCGATATTGCGGTGTTCCGAAGGGGAGCGATGGCTCTGGGTCTCTCTTCTGGTCTCTCTCGCGTCCTTTGTTGTTATACATGCTGGGGACAGCTCCAGCCCCGGTAATAGCGCTGTGTCTGCTGCTGCTGCTGCGGCAGTGGCGACATTAGCACTTCCTGGCCAGCCGCTATTTCCAGGCATGATGCTTAGGCGTGGATCGGCCGCCTGTGATAGTGTGTCTGCCTTGGGCGAGCGTTTTTGTGATGGCTGTGCAGGCGCGTTGGATACAGCTGCAGGACGCTCTGTTTCCACAGAAACTTTGTGGCCAGCACTGCCAGGCATGGTCACAGGATGCCTGCTAGTAGCGGCTCAGCAGTGGCCAGAGACTTGGCAGCAGCTGGACGTGGTCCTGCGGTGGCCAGCGCTAAGCGCTGCCCTGCAGCTGTGGCAGGCAGGGCACGGAGGGGCTGGAGGACACTTGTTTAACGCAGCGCGGCCGGGTGGGACAGCAACCCCCGTTTGGTTCGGTGGCAGCACTTTCCGGGGTTAAGGTAGGGCCCGAGCAGCTCCGGGGCGACGAGGGACAGCAACCCCGGCTCAGCAAAGGTAGGACCTGAGCAGCGCTGGGGCAATGCGGGACCAAATCGGAAGAGTTCGGACAACACCCACAGCCCGCCAAAGGTAAAACAAGGTAAAACAAAATAAAATTGGCAAAAATTACATCAAACGCCTTGAGTGATCTTTGCTTTCCCAGCGAGTCGCTTGCGATGCAAACAAATCCCAAAGCCCCCGCCCTCCCCATGGGAGAGGAGGCTGGAGCTCCCCCAGCCTCAGCTGGGGTGAGGAGCACGCATGGCCCGGGACTGTCTCCATCCCTCTCCGTCCTTGGGGATCCTGGGGGGCCCTGGGGAGTTTTCACGCCTCTCCTGTCGGGGAACGATCAGGGGTGGGGGGATCTCTGTCCCTGTCATGCCAGGGGATGCTCGGGGTGGTCAGCCCAGGGCTGAGAGGGACAGAGACCCCCTGGCCCCCAGCCCCCACACGCATTTCCCAGGGCGAGAGGGACGGACACCCCTCGAGTGCCCCCCGGGTGCCTGGACACAATAAAAGTGGCAGAAATCAAACTTAACAGCACACTAAATGCCTTGGCTGATATTTGCTTTGTCGAGGCCGCGCTGTGTCACAATGGACGCTGGGTTCCGTGAGGCTCCCCTTGGGTGACAACGCTTCCGAATAACCACTCGAGAGCCGAGGGCTGTCGGAGCTCTGAGACCGCTCTTTGCAGCGTCCAGCGGGGAGTTAAGGGCAGCCTTGAATCGAACGATATCAATGCAAAAGGATGCAAAGCACAGCAGGGTGTGAACAGGAGCTTTGAAGCCCTTGGCACGCAGGATATTTCAGAGGAGAAATCCCCTGGTTCACCCGGCCCCAATCAAGAGTGGCCACTGCTGAATGCCACACTCCTGTGGTGTTTTTTATTTAATGTTTATATTTGATAGGGTTCCATTGTTGCTGAGTTTTGGGAATGCCCGGGGTGTGATGTCATTGACCCACCGCCTCGCGACCAATCAGATCGCTCTGCTACATTCTGGCCCCGCCCCTCATTGTTTCCTCACAATGTGGAACCTTGGCGCTCGATTCCCATTGGCTGCCGCCCAGGGGGGCGGGGCTTAGGCTGCCTATATAAGGCGGCGGCGGTGGTGGGGCCTCAGTTGCGGTCAAAACAAAATAAAACTAAGTAAAACACGGTAAAACACGGTAAAACAAGGTAAAACACGGTAAAACACGGTAAAACAAGGTAAAACACGGTAAAACAAGGTAAAACACGGTAAAACACGGTAAAACAAGGTAAAACACGGTAAAACAAGGTAAAACACGGTAAAACACGGTAAAACACGGTAAAACAAGGTAAAACACGGTAAAACACGGTAAAACAAAATAAAATTGGCAAAAATCGCATCAAATGCCTTGAGTGATCTTTGCTCTCCCAGTGAGTCGCTTGCGATGCAAACAAATCGCAAAGCCCCCGCCCTCCGCCATGGGAGAGGAGGCTGGAGCACCCCCGGCCCCAGCTGGGGCGAGGAGCACGCATGGCCCGGGACTGTCTCCGTCCCTCCCCGTCCTCGGGGGTCCCGTGGTGTCTTCAGGCCTCTCCTGTCGGGGAACGATCGGGAGTGGGGGGATCTCTGTCCCTGTCATGCCGGGGGATGCTCGGGGCGGTCAGCCCAGGGCTGAGAGGGACGCAGCCCCCCTGGCCCCCAGCCCCCGCACGCATTTCCCGGGGCGAGAGGGACCGAGCCGTGCAGTGTGCGGAAAGGCTGCTCGGCCGAGGTGCTCTCTTGCGCGCCCGGTGCTGCGGCCACGCCTCCCGCTGCCTCTCCCGGTGCCCTCTCCTCGCTGCCGGCCTCAGGGGGCGGCGCCCGCTGTGTTCCCACCCTCATCCTTGCATTGTTCTCCGTTTTAAATTGCTTTAGCAAGCCCGCTATAAGCCTCCAAGGCTTTATCACATTAATTGCTGTCTCATCTCCTGTGGGAGCCGCTTCGATTATAATTTTACCAGCCTGCTTCAACTTTTCCAAGTCCAGGGCAGTCCCCTGGGAGCCGTCTAGTCTGTGGCTCCTACACCATGTGATTAAGGCTCTTAAAGCCTGTTTGTCGTATTTTATGCCTTTTTTTTTTTTTGTTAAAAGCAAGTCCATACCTGTAGTACGGGGTCTTCTGGTGCCAAAACTCATGTACCCATGCTGGCAATGTCTCCCAATTACCAAAAAGGAAAAAGAAAAAAAAAGAAATAGAAGGGAAGGTCCAGACCAAGCACCAGCACACTGTGCTACCTTTAGTGCCGCCGAGGTGGGGTGGGGGGAGCGAAGCAGTTTGGAGCGTCTGATCTGCCTCCTCTGCTCTTGGGAGCAGTTTGGCTGCAATGCGGCCGCCCGTCCTCCGAGCTGCAGGCGCGGTGCCCGCTCGCTGCAGCCGAGCCTTGGCCCACTCACGGTGCTCTCAGCACGGGACGCAGGAGCAGGGCAGGGGTTCCACAACTCACTCGTGGTTCCGCTCCAGGGGTGCCCCTGGCTTTTCCCTCCGACTTGCACCAGTTTTGCCTTCCTTTTTATGGGCCTCAGGGTGGGCTAGCAATGGTCCAAACTGCCCGTATAATGAGAAGCAGACAAAATGAGGAGGCGCTGTTGGAGGATTTCAGGTTTAGAGCAGTCATGGTGAAAAAGCACTTTTGGAGCCTTTCAGGTGTTGAGCAGCCACAGTGACGAAGCACTTTTTGGAGCCTTTCTGTTCTTGTTAGGCTCCTACAGCAGGCCTGCCAGAAGGACCTGGGGGTGCCGCTGGGTGAGAGCTGGCCCTGCCGCGGCCCTGTGTGCTGGGAGCCAGAACCGCCCTGTGCTGGGCTGAGCCCCCGGGGCGGGAATCCTGCCCCTCTGCCCCGCTCAGGTGAGATCACCCCTCCCTGCAGAGCTGCCTGCAGCCCTGGGGGCCCAGCACAGGAAGGACAGGGAGCTGCTGCAGCCAGTCCAGGGCAGGGACACCGAGATGGTGAGAGGGATGGAGCAGCCCTGCTGGGAGGAAAGGCTGAGAGAATTGGGACTGTTGTGCCTGGAGAAGGGAAGGCTCCAGCAGGACCTTAGAGTGGCCTTCCAGGACTTGAAAGGAGCCTACAGGAAAGACAGAGAGAGTCTCTTTAGCAAGGCCGCAGCTGCTGTTGGTGACCAGAAAAATTAGGAGCCGGCAGCGACCAGGACCGAGATGGAAACGAAAAGAAACACTGCCCGACATTGTTGATTTGGGCTAATTTAGGTCACCTCCCACGTCTCCCGCAATGGGCGCAGTGCGGAACCGGGCACGGCACCGGGATGGCCTTGGGGATCCTGGCATTTCTTGGACGCTCGGGGAAGCGTAGGGACGCTCATCAAAAGCTGGCCAGGCTTTAGGCAGCACCTTCACGAGCTTGGGATAAAACTCCCAGATGGCCCTTCCCAGCAGCTCCAGGGCCGCGTGGGGTAACGCTGCGGAAAACGAACACACGGGAGGTGGCTGAACTGGCTCCGCAGGGATTCCAAAGCACTTCCGGGGTGTCCTTTACCTCTTCTCTGTGTTCGCAGGGGTTTGCTCCTTCCTTCTCCCGGACCTTCTTCCTTCTCTCGGGCTGATCCGCTGGCGTGGGCAGCAGCTGTGGGGAGATCCTGCCCCTCGGCCCCGCTCAGGTCAGAGCCCACCTGCAGAGCTGCCTCCAGCCCTGGGAGGCCAGCAGGAGCATTCTGAGCTGCTGGAGCGAGTCCAGAGGGGACCACGGAGCTGCTCCCAGGGCTGGAGCGCCTCTGGAGCCAGCTTGGGAGAGCTGGGGGTGTCCAGGTGGAGAAGAGAAGGCTCCGCGGAGACCTCAGAGCCCCTCAAAAGGGCTAAAGCCATGGTACTTGGGAACGCTTTAGTATCCTGAGGCTAGAATTAGATACACTGGAAGCAGTGTAGGAGCCTGCTGAAGAACTTGGCAAAAGATAGGGAACAGAAGCTTGCTAGATCCAGTGAAGAAATCGCTGAAGCAGCTAGCAAGAGACTGCGCATGCCCAGGAAAGAAAGGTGGAAAGCGCAAAGCGAGGAAGACGCTCAGCCTTCATCCAAACCAGCACCGAGCTTTCCTCAGCGCGAGCACCAGGGAGCACCGCGCCTGCGCTCCACCTATGCTAGTGCTGATAACAAGTTCTAAGACATAGTTTGCATAACCACACCTTTTCTGGGGAAAAGGATGAAGATGCATAAATTGCAACCGTATCTTGCAAACTGCTGTGTGCCTGGGGCTGCGGGCGTGTTCGGAGGAGCGATCCCCGCACGGCCAGCGCGCTGAATACAGCAAATACCCGCTTCTTGGACTTTGTCTCAGAAGTGTCTCTTGGCCCGGTTTGGGGCCAATCACCCTTGCAGTGCCTCAAGGGGCTCCCGCAGAGCTGGAGGGGGGCTGGCAGCACCCGGAAGAGGGAGCACCCGGCACCGGGAGCAGCCAGAGCTGGCAGCACCTGCATCTTGGCCCAGCCAGCTGCCGCCAGGTTTGGTGGTGCCTGAGCAGGGCGGGGACGATGCCAGGGACATCCCGCAGTGGCGTCTCCCCTGTTCCGCTGGGCGTGCGCTCGGTCCCAAACGGCACGCCCGTCCTGATCTCAGTCTCACTGCATGTTTAGACACGCTCACAGCCCCGGATTTCATCCCATGCCAGTGGCAGACCCGTGCAGCCCCAGACCCAATGCCAAGGCCAGGCCGGAGGCAAACGCCACATTTAGCCTTCACGCCAATGGCAGCTCTAATGTAAAACACCCAGCCCTAACGCCGAGGCCAGTCCCAATTCCAGCCCCTTCCTAAATGCTCAGCCCTAAACCAAATGCCACGGTGTAATAAATGAATTGGTTTCAGTGTGTTGATTTTTACTGTTTGGATGAGATATAAAAGACGGGAGTTGATAGTTGGATAAATGGGCATGTTAACTGAGGATATTGTGAGACTATCTGGGTGTAATATCAGAGTGTGTGCACCAGGTGGAGACGCAATTGGGGATGTGATGACGTGATGGACTAGAAAATTACTTCATGCAGGTGATGTCAACATCTTGGACCGCTTATACAATCATTCGATGCCCTCAGGAAATGATTGGACAAAAATGTATCTTGATAAAGATCAATAGAACCCCTGGAAGCGAGCCAATCAGAAGAAGAATCCAAAATCCACCAATTGTGAATGGCCAGAGGGCATAAGAACGGACCTGGGACTTTATGCGGGGAGCTCCTGCAGAACTTGGGGTCCCAGGGAGCACCCAGTGGGTCACACTGTTCTTTGTGTGTGCTGGTTTACTCTGGCTTGTCACGCGGAGCCTGGACTTGTCCTGGGTTCCCGCTCTCAGTCGTTAATAAATAAACGAGTTGGCTTTTCTTTATTAAAAAAAAGTCTCAGCCTCGTTTATAACAATGGTGAGCTCGAAGGCCAAAGCCAGCCCCCACTGCAACTCTAAGATCAAGCCCAACACCAATCCCAACTGAAGCCCTAAGTCCAGCTTCGAGCCCAGCCCCAGCCCACACTCCAATGCCGCCTTTAGCTCTAACTCCCAAACTCAGCCCCAACTGCTGCCCTAAGGCCAACACCATTCATGCAGTTAAGGCCAGTGCCCCAGGTGCACTCCCTAGCCCAGGGCAGGCTCCAAGCTCAAGGCCACATTTAGCCCTAAGGGCAGGGCCAGCCCTAAGGCCGGCCTGAGCCGCAATGGCAGCCAAAGGCACCCCAAGTGGGGCTTCGACGCTGACCCCTCCCCCAGCCCGCCCTGATGCCGGCCCTGCCCCCCGCGCTGCGAGCCAGGCGCAGTCCCCGTGTGTCACAGAGGCTGCGGCCTGTGGAGCAATCAGGGGGCTCGGTGCGGTATTAGCACTGGCTATCCCCGAGCCCCCTGCCTCTGGGCCAATGTCGTCACCTGGTGACGTTGTGGCCCCACCACCTGCGCCGCAGAGTCGTCACAAAGGGCAGTGGCGACATTAGGACTTCCTGGCCAGCCGCTATTTCCAGGCATGACGCTTAAGCATGGATAGGCTGCCTCTGGTAGTGGTCACAGAATGCCTGCTAGTAGCGGCTCAGCGGCTCTGAGACAGCTCTTTGCAGCGTCCAGCGGGGGAGTTAAGGGCAGCCTTGAATCGAATGACTGCAACCATATCTTGCAAACTGCTGTGTGCCTGGGGCTGCGGGCGTGTTCGGAGGAGCGATCCCCGCACGGCCAGCGCGCTGAATACAGCAAATACCCGCTTCTTGGACTTTGTCTCAGAAGTGTCTCTTGGCCCGGTTTGGGGCCAATCACCCTTGCAGTGCCTCAAGGGGCTCCCGCAGAGCTGGAGGGGGGCTGGCAGCACCCGGAAGAGGGAGCACCCGGCACCGGGAGCAGCCAGAGCTGGCAGCACCTGCATCTTGGCCCAGCCAGCTGCCGCCAGGTTTGGTGGTGCCTGAGCAGGGCGGGGACGATGCCAGGGACATCCCGCAGTGGCGTCTCCCCTGTTCCGCTGGGCGTGCGCTCGGTCCCAAACGGCACGCCCGTCCTGATCTCAGTCTCACTGCATGTTTAGACACGCTCACAGCCCCGGATTTCATCCCATGCCAGTGGCAGACCCGTGCAGCCCCAGACCCAATGCCAAGGCCAGGCCGGAGGCAAACGCCACATTTAGCCTTCACGCCAATGGCAGCTCTAATGTAAAACACCCAGCCCTAACGCCGAGGCCAGTCCCAATTCCAGCCCCTTCCTTAATGCTCAGCCCTAAACCAAATGCCACGCTGAGCTCAAAGGCCAAAGCCAGCCGCAACTGCAACTCTAAGATTTCAGTTCTGTCTTAATGATTTCAGTTATAAAACAGGGAGTTATAAAATGGGATTAATTCTTATTGTGAGGCCTGAAGGCCAGCTGCTGACCACCACAAAAATCCCCCCTTTTTTTTTAAATATGGAAGCAGCATCTGTCATCCTGTCTGCAGGGCCCTTGGAGGCAGGCTTACAAACACGGCCCAACAGGCCGAGGCCCTTTCAGCCAGAGATGGATCCCATTGTATCGTTGGCGATGTAACAATCCTATCCAAAAGCTGTCTAATGGGATTACCAGCGATCCAAACTCTCAAAGTGGCATGCGGCAGGCTTCTTAACTTAAAAGTTACAACTTAACAACTGAACTCTAGGAACGGGAAACTTTAGAACCATGGGAAACGTAGAGCTCGAACACCTTGATGGAAGAAGGCGTGCAAGGCTTTGGCTTGTGCAAGTGTGTCTGGTTGTGGGGCCGTCCAGGCAGGGCGGTCAGCAGTGTAGGGACGGTGCCGATATTGCGGTGTTCCGAAGGGGAGCGATGGCTCTGGGTCTCTCTTCTGGTCTCTCTCGCGTCCTTTGTTGTTATACATGCTGGGGACAGCTCCAGCCCCGGTAATAGCGCTGTGTCTGCTGCTGCTGCTGCGGCAGTGGCGACATTAGCACTTCCTGGCCAGCCGCTATTTCCAGGCATGATGCTTAGGCGTGGATCGGCCGCCTGTGATAGTGTGTCTGCCTTGGGCGAGCGTTTTTGTGATGGCTGTGCAGGCGCGTTGGATACAGCTGCAGGACGCTCTGTTTCCACAGAAACTTTGTGGCCAGCACTGCCAGGCATGGTCACAGGATGCCTGCTAGTAGCGGCTCAGCAGTGGCCAGAGACTTGGCAGCAGCTGGACGTGGTCCTGCGGTGGCCAGCGCTAAGCGCTGCCCTGCAGCTGTGGCAGGCAGGGCACGGAGGGGCTGGAGGACACTTGTTTAACGCAGCGCGGCCGGGTGGGACAGCAACCCCCGTTTGGTTCGGTGGCAGCACTTTCCGGGGTTAAGGTAGGGCCCGAGCAGCTCCGGGGCGACGAGGGACAGCAACCCCGGCTCAGCAAAGGTAGGACCTGAGCAGCGCTGGGGCAATGCGGGACCAAATCGGAAGAGTTCGGACAACACCCACAGCCCGCCAAAGGTAAAACAAGGTAAAACAAAATAAAATTGGCAAAAATTACATCAAACGCCTTGAGTGATCTTTGCTTTCCCAGCGAGTCGCTTGCGATGCAAACAAATCCCAAAGCCCCCGCCCTCCCCATGGGAGAGGAGGCTGGAGCTCCCCCAGCCTCAGCTGGGGTGAGGAGCACGCATGGCCCGGGACTGTCTCCATCCCTCTCCGTCCTTGGGGATCCTGGGGGGCCCTGGGGAGTTTTCACGCCTCTCCTGTCGGGGAACGATCAGGGGTGGGGGGATCTCTGTCCCTGTCATGCCAGGGGATGCTCGGGGTGGTCAGCCCAGGGCTGAGAGGGACAGAGACCCCCTGGCCCCCAGCCCCCACACGCATTTCCCAGGGCGAGAGGGACGGACACCCCTCGAGTGCCCCCCGGGTGCCTGGACACAATAAAAGTGGCAGAAATCAAACTTAACAGCACACTAAATGCCTTGGCTGATATTTGCTTTGTCGAGGCCGCGCTGTGTCACAATGGACGCTGGGTTCCGTGAGGCTCCCCTTGGGTGACAACGCTTCCGAATAACCACTCGAGAGCCGAGGGCTGTCGGAGCTCTGAGACCGCTCTTTGCAGCGTCCAGCGGGGAGTTAAGGGCAGCCTTGAATCGAACGATATCAATGCAAAAGGATGCAAAGCACAGCAGGGTGTGAACAGGAGCTTTGAAGCCCTTGGCACGCAGGATATTTCAGAGGAGAAATCCCCTGGTTCACCTGGCCCCAATCAAGAGTGGCCACTGCTGAATGCCACACTCCTGTGGTGTTTTTTATTTAATGTTTATATTTGATAGGGTTCCATTGTTGCTGAGTTTTGGGAATGCCCGGGGTGTGATGTCATTGACCCACCGCCTCGCGACCAATCAGATCGCTCTGCTACATTCTGGCCCCGCCCCTCATTGTTTCCTCACAATGTGGAACCTTGGCGCTCGATTCCCATTGGCTGCCGCCCAGGGGGCGGGGCTTAGGCTGCCTATATAAGGCGGCGGCGGTGGTGGGGCCTCAGTTGCGGTCAAAACAAAATAAAACTAAGTAAAACACGGTAAAACACGGTAAAACACGGTAAAACACGGTAAAACAAGGTAAAACACGGTAAAACACGGTAAAACAAGGTAAAACACGGTAAAACAAGGTAAAACACGGTAAAACACGGTAAAACAAGGTAAAACACGGTAAAACAAGGTAAAACACGGTAAAACACGGTAAAACACGGTAAAACAAGGTAAAACACGGTAAAACACGGTAAAACAAGGTAAAACACGGTAAAACAAGGTAAAACACGGTAAAACACGGTAAAACAAGGTAAAACACGGTAAAACAAGGTAAAACACGGTAAAACACGGTAAAACACGGTAAAACAAGGTAAAACACGGTAAAACACGGTAAAACAAAATAAAATTGGCAAAAATCGCATCAAATGCCTTGAGTGATCTTTGCTCTCCCAGTGAGTCGCTTGCGATGCAAACAAATCGCAAAGCCCCCGCCCTCCGCCATGGGAGAGGAGGCTGGAGCACCCCCGGCCCCAGCTGGGGCGAGGAGCACGCATGGCCCGGGACTGTCTCCGTCCCTCCCCGTCCTCGGGGGTCCCGTGGTGTCTTCAGGCCTCTCCTGTCGGGGAACGATCGGGAGTGGGGGGATCTCTGTCCCTGTCATGCCGGGGGATGCTCGGGGCGGTCAGCCCAGGGCTGAGAGGGACGCAGCCCCCCTGGCCCCCAGCCCCCGCACGCATTTCCCGGGGCGAGAGGGACCGAGCCGTGCAGTGTGCGGAAAGGCTGCTCGGCCGAGGTGCTCTCTTGCGCGCCCGGTGCTGCGGCCACGCCTCCCGCTGCCTCTCCCGGTGCCCTCTCCTCGCTGCCGGCCTCAGGGGGCGGCGCCCGCTGTGTTCCCACCCTCATCCTTGCATTGTTCTCCGTTTTAAATTGCTTTAGCAAGCCCGCTAGAAGCCTCCAAGGCTTTAGCACATTAATTGCTGTCTCATCTCCTGTGGGAGCCGCTTCGATTATAATTTTACCAGCCTGCTTCAACTTTTCCAAGTCCAGGGCAGTCCCCTGGGAGCCGTCTAGTCTGTGGCTCCTACACCATGTGATTAAGGCTCTTAAAGCCTGTTTGTCGTATTTTATGCCTTTTTTTTTGTTGTTAAAAGCAAGTCCATACCTGTAGTACGGGGTCTTCTGGTGCCAAAACTCATGTACCCATGCTGGCAATGTCTCCCAATTACCAAAAAGGAAAAAGAAAAAAAAGAAATAGAAGGGAAGGTCCAGACCAAGCACCAGCACACTGTGCTACCTTTAGTGCCGCCGAGGTGGGGTGGGGGGAGCGAAGCAGTTTGGAGCGTCTGATCTGCCTCCTCTGCTCTTGGGAGCAGTTTGGCTGCAATGCGGCCGCCCGTCCTCCGAGCTGCAGGCGCGGTGCCCGCTCGCTGCAGCCGAGCCTTGGCCCACTCACGGTGCTCTCAGCACGGGACGCAGGAGCAGGGCAGGGGTTCCACAACTCACTCGTGGTTCCGCTCCAGGGGTGCCCCTGGCTTTTCCCTCCGACTTGCACCAGTTTTGCCTTCCTTTTTATGGGCCTCAGGGTGGGCTAGCAATGGTCCAAACTGCCCGTATAATGAGAAGCAGACAAAATGAGGAGGCGCTGTTGGAGGATTTCAGGTTTAGAGCAGTCATGGTGAAAAAGCACTTTTGGAGCCTTTCAGGTGTTGAGCAGCCACAGTGACGAAGCACTTTTTGGAGCCTTTCTGTTCTTGTTAGGCTCCTACAGCAGGCCTGCCAGAAGGACCTGGGGGTGCCGCTGGGTGAGAGCTGGCCCTGCCGCGGCCCTGTGTGCTGGGAGCCAGAACCGCCCTGTGCTGGGCTGAGCCCCCGGGGCGGGAATCCTGCCCCTCTGCCCCGCTCAGGTGAGATCACCCCTCCCTGCAGAGCTGCCTGCAGCCCTGGGGGCCCAGCACAGGAAGGACAGGGAGCTGCTGCAGCCAGTCCAGGGCAGGGACACCGAGATGGTGAGAGGGATGGAGCAGCCCTGCTGGGAGGAAAGGCTGAGAGAATTGGGACTGTTGTGCCTGGAGAAGGGAAGGCTCCAGCAGGACCTTAGAGTGGCCTTCCAGGACTTGAAAGGAGCCTACAGGAAAGACAGAGAGAGTCTCTTTAGCAAGGCCGCAGCTGCTGTTGGTGACCAGAAAAATTAGGAGCCGGCAGCGACCAGGACCGAGATGGAAACGAAAAGAAACACTGCCCGACATTGTTGATTTGGGCTAATTTAGGTCACCTCCCACGTCTCCCGCAATGGGCGCAGTGCGGAACCGGGCACGGCACCGGGATGGCCTTGGGGATCCTGGCATTTCTTGGACGCTCGGGGAAGCGTAGGGACGCTCATCAAAAGCTGGCCAGGCTTTAGGCAGCACCTTCACGAGCTTGGGATAAAACTCCCAGATGGCCCTTCCCAGCAGCTCCAGGGCCGCGTGGGGTAACGCTGCGGAAAACGAACACACGGGAGGTGGCTGAACTGGCTCCGCAGGGATTCCAAAGCACTTCCGGGGTGTCCTTTACCTCTTCTCTGTGTTCGCAGGGGTTTGCTCCTTCCTTCTCCCGGACCTTCTTCCTTCTCTCGGGCTGATCCGCTGGCGTGGGCAGCAGCTGTGGGGAGATCCTGCCCCTCGGCCCCGCTCAGGTCAGAGCCCACCTGCAGAGCTGCCTCCAGCCCTGGGAGGCCAGCAGGAGCATTCTGAGCTGCTGGAGCGAGTCCAGAGGGGACCACGGAGCTGCTCCCAGGGCTGGAGCGCCTCTGGAGCCAGCTTGGGAGAGCTGGGGGTGTCCAGGTGGAGAAGAGAAGGCTCCGCGGAGACCTCAGAGCCCCTCAAAAGGGCTAAAGCCATGGTACTTGGGAACGCTTTAGTATCCTGAGGCTAGAATTAGATACACTGGAAGCAGTGTAGGAGCCTGCTGAAGAACTTGGCAAAAGATAGGGAACAGAAGCTTGCTAGATCCAGTGAAGAAATCGCTGAAGCAGCTAGCAAGAGACTGCGCATGCCCAGGAAAGAAAGGTGGAAAGCGCAAAGCGAGGAAGACGCTCAGCCTTCATCCAAACCAGCACCGAGCTTTCCTCAGCGCGAGCACCAGGGAGCACCGCGCCTGCGCTCCGCCTATGCTAGTGCTGATAACAAGTTCTAAGACATAGTTTGCATAACCACACCTTTTCTGGGGAAAAGGATGAAGATGCATAAATTGCAACCGTATCTTGCAAACTGCTGTGTGCCTGGGGCTGCGGGCGTGTTCGGAGGAGCGATCCCCGCACGGCCAGCGCGCTGAATACAGCAAATACCCGCTTCTTGGACTTTGTCTCAGAAGTGTCTCTTGGCCCGGTTTGGGGCCAATCACCCTTGCAGTGCCTCAAGGGGCTCCCGCAGAGCTGGAGGGGGGCTGGCAGCACCCGGAAGAGGGAGCACCCGGCACCGGGAGCAGCCAGAGCTGGCAGCACCTGCATCTTGGCCCAGCCAGCTGCCGCCAGCTTTGGTGGTGCCTGAGCAGGGCGGGGACGATGCCAGGGACATCCCGCAGTGGCGTCTCCCCTGTTCCGCTGGGCGTGCGCTCGGTCCCAAACGGCACGCCCGTCCTGATCTCAGTCTCACTGCATGTTTAGACACGCTCACAGCCCCGGATTTCATCCCATGCCAGTGGCAGACCCGTGCAGCCCCAGACCCAATGCCAAGGCCAGGCCGGAGGCAAACGCCACATTTAGCCTTCACGCCAATGGCAGCTCTAATGTAAAACACCCAGCCCTAACGCCGAGGCCAGTCCCAATTCCAGCCCCTTCCTAAATGCTCAGCCCTAAACCAAATGCCACGGTGTAATAAATGAATTGGTTTCAGTGTGTTGATTTTTACTGTTTGGATGAGATATAAAAGACGGGAGTTGATAGTTGGATAAATGGGCATGTTAACTGAGGATATTGTGAGACTATCTGGGTGTAATATCAGAGTGTGTGCACCAGGTGGAGACGCAATTGGGGATGTGATGACGTGATGGACTAGAAAATTACTTCATGCAGGTGATGTCAACATCTTGGACCGCTTATACAATCATTCGATGCCCTCAGGAAATGATTGGACAAAAATGTATCTTGATAAAGATCAATAGAACCCCTGGAAGCGAGCCAATCAGAAGAAGAATCCAAAATCCACCAATTGTGAATGGCCAGAGGGCATAAGAACGGACCTGGGACTTTATGCGGGGAGCTCCTGCAGAACTTGGGGTCCCAGGGAGCACCCAGTGGGTCACACTGTTCTTTGTGTGTGCTGGTTTACTCTGGCTTGTCACGCGGAGCCTGGACTTGTCCTGGGTTCCCGCTCTCAGTCGTTAATAAATAAACGAGTTGGCTTTTCTTTATTAAAAAAAAGTCTCAGCCTCGTTTATAACAATGGTGAGCTCGAAGGCCAAAGCCAGCCCCCACTGCAACTCTAAGATCAAGCCCAACACCAATCCCAACTGAAGCCCTAAGTCCAGCTTCGAGCCCAGCCCCAGCCCACACTCCAATGCCGCCTTTAGCTCTAACTCCCAAACTCAGCCCCAACTGCTGCCCTAAGGCCAACACCATTCATGCAGTTAAGGCCAGTGCCCCAGGTGCACTCCCTAGCCCAGGGCAGGCTCCAAGCTCAAGGCCACATTTAGCCCTAAGGGCAGGGCCAGCCCTAAGGCCGGCCTGAGCCGCAATGGCAGCCAAAGGCACCCCAAGTGGGGCTTCGACGCTGACCCCTCCCCCAGCCCGCCCTGATGCCGGCCCTGCCCCCCGCGCTGCGAGCCAGGCGCAGTCCCCGTGTGTCACAGAGGCTGCGGCCTGTGGAGCAATCAGGGGGCTCGGTGCGGTATTAGCACTGGCTATCCCCGAGCCCCCTGCCTCTGGGCCAATGTCGTCACCTGGTGACGTTGTGGCCCCACCACCTGCGCCGCAGAGTCGTCACAAAGGGCAGTGGCGACATTAGGACTTCCTGGCCAGCCGCTATTTCCAGGCATGACGCTTAAGCATGGATAGGCTGCCTCTGGTAGTGGTCACAGAATGCCTGCTAGTAGTGGCTCAGCGGCTCTGAGACAGCTCTTTGCAGCGTCCAGCGGGGGAGTTAAGGGCAGCCTTGAATCGAATGACTGCAACCATATCTTGCAAACTGCTGTGTGCCTGGGGCTGCGGGCGTGTTCGGAGGAGCGATCCCCGCACGGCCAGCGCGCTGAATACAGCAAATACCCGCTTCTTGGACTTTGTCTCAGAAGTGTCTCTTGGCCCGGTTTGGGGCCAATCACCCTTGCAGTGCCTCAAGGGGCTCCCGCAGAGCTGGAGGGGGGCTGGCAGCACCCGGAAGAGGGAGCACCCGGCACCGGGAGCAGCCAGAGCTGGCAGCACCTGCATCTTGGCCCAGCCAGCTGCCGCCAGGTTTGGTGGTGCCTGAGCAGGGCGGGGACGATGCCAGGGACATCCCGCAGTGGCGTCTCCCCTGTTCCGCTGGGCGTGCGCTCGGTCCCAAACGGCACGCCCGTCCTGATCTCAGTCTCACTGCATGTTTAGACACGCTCACAGCCCCGGATTTCATCCCATGCCAGTGGCAGACCCGTGCAGCCCCAGACCCAATGCCAAGGCCAGGCCGGAGGCAAACGCCACATTTAGCCTTCACGCCAATGGCAGCTCTAATGTAAAACACCCAGCCCTAACGCCGAGGCCAGTCCCAATTCCAGCCCCTTCCTAAATGCTCAGCCCTAAACCAAATGCCACGGTGTAATAAATGAATTGGTTTCAGTGTGTTGATTTTTACTGTTTGGATGAGATATAAAAGACGGGAGTTGATAGTTGGATAAATGGGCATGTTAACTGAGGATATTGTGAGACTATCTGGGTGTAATATCAGAGTGTGTGCACCAGGTGGAGACGCAATTGGGGATGTGATGACGTGATGGACTAGAAAATTACTTCATGCAGGTGATGTCAACATCTTGGACCGCTTATACAATCATTCGATGCCCTCAGGAAATGATTGGACAAAAATGTATCTTGATAAAGATCAATAGAACCCCTGGAAGCGAGCCAATCAGAAGAAGAATCCAAAATCCACCAATTGTGAATGGCCAGAGGGCATAAGAACGGACCTGGGACTTTATGCGGGGAGCTCCTGCAGAACTTGGGGTCCCAGGGAGCACCCAGTGGGTCACACTGTTCTTTGTGTGTGCTGGTTTACTCTGGCTTGTCACGCGGAGCCTGGACTTGTCCTGGGTTCCCGCTCTCAGTCGTTAATAAATAAACGAGTTGGCTTTTCTTTATTAAAAAAAAGTCTCAGCCTCGTTTATAACAATGGTGAGCTCGAAGGCCAAAGCCAGCCCCCACTGCAACTCTAAGATCAAGCCCAACACCAATCCCAACTGAAGCCCTAAGTCCAGCTTCGAGCCCAGCCCCAGCCCACACTCCAATGCCGCCTTTAGCTCTAACTCCCAAACTCAGCCCCAACTGCTGCCCTAAGGCCAACACCATTCATGCAGTTAAGGCCAGTGCCCCAGGTGCACTCCCTAGCCCAGGGCAGGCTCCAAGCTCAAGGCCACATTTAGCCCTAAGGGCAGGGCCAGCCCTAAGGCCGGCCTGAGCCGCAATGGCAGCCAAAGGCACCCCAAGTGGGGCTTCGACGCTGACCCCTCCCCCAGCCCGCCCTGATGCCGGCCCTGCCCCCCGCGCTGCGAGCCAGGCGCAGTCCCCGTGTGTCACAGAGGCTGCGGCCTGTGGAGCAATCAGGGGGCTCGGTGCGGTATTAGCACTGGCTATCCCCGAGCCCCCTGCCTCTGGGCCAATGTCGTCACCTGGTGACGTTGTGGCCCCACCACCTGCGCCGCAGAGTCGTCACAAAGGGCAGTGGCGACATTAGGACTTCCTGGCCAGCCGCTATTTCCAGGCATGACGCTTAAGCATGGATAGGCTGCCTCTGGTAGTGGTCACAGAATGCCTGCTAGTAGTGGCTCAGCGGCTCTGAGACAGCTCTTTGCAGCGTCCAGCGGGGGAGTTAAGGGCAGCCTTGAATCGAATGACTGCAACCATATCTTGCAAACTGCTGTGTGCCTGGGGCTGCGGGCGTGTTCGGAGGAGCGATCCCCGCACGGCCAGCGCGCTGAATACAGCAAATACCCGCTTCTTGGACTTTGTCTCAGAAGTGTCTCTTGGCCCGGTTTGGGGCCAATCACCCTTGCAGTGCCTCAAGGGGCTCCCGCAGAGCTGGAGGGGGGCTGGCAGCACCCGGAAGAGGGAGCACCCGGCACCGGGAGCAGCCAGAGCTGGCAGCACCTGCATCTTGGCCCAGCCAGCTGCCGCCAGGTTTGGTGGTGCCTGAGCAGGGCGGGGACGATGCCAGGGACATCCCGCAGTGGCGTCTCCCCTGTTCCGCTGGGCGTGCGCTCGGTCCCAAACGGCACGCCCGTCCTGATCTCAGTCTCACTGCATGTTTAGACACGCTCACAGCCCCGGATTTCATCCCATGCCAGTGGCAGACCCGTGCAGCCCCAGACCCAATGCCAAGGCCAGGCCGGAGGCAAACGCCACATTTAGCCTTCACGCCAATGGCAGCTCTAATGTAAAACACCCAGCCCTAACGCCGAGGCCAGTCCCAATTCCAGCCCCTTCCTAAATGCTCAGCCCTAAACCAAATGCCACGCTGAGCTCAAAGGCCAAAGCTAGCCGCAACTGTAACTCTAAGATTTCAGTTCTGTCTTAATGATTTCAGTTATAAAACAGGGAGTTATAAAATGGGATTAATTCTTATTGTGAGGCCTGAAGGCCAGCTGCTGACCACCACAAAAATTCCCCCTTTTTTTTTAAATATGAAAGCAGCATCTGTCATCCTGTCTGCAGGGCCCTTGGAGGCAGGCTTACAAACACGGCCCAACAGGCCGAGGCCCTTTCAGCCAGAGATGGATCCCATTGTATCGTTGGCGATGTAACAATCCTATCCAAAAGCTGTCTAATGGGATTACCAGCGATCCAAACTCTCAAAGTGGCATGCGGCAGGCTTCTTAACTTAAAAGTTACAACTTAACAACTGAACTCTAGGAACGGGAAACTTTAGAACCATGGGAAACTTAGAGCTCGAACACCTTGATGGAAGAAGGCGTGCAAGGCTTTGGCTTGTGCAAGTGTGTCTGGTTGTGGGGCCGTCCAGGCAGGGCGGTCAGCAGTGTAGGGACGGTGCCGATATTGCGGTGTTCCGAAGGGGAGCGATGGCTCTGGGTCTCTCTTCTGGTCTCTCTCGCGTCCTTTGTTGTTATACATGCTGGGGACAGCTCCAGCCCCGGTAATAGCGCTGTGTCTGCTGCTGCTGCTGCGGCAGTGGCGACATTAGCACTTCCTGGCCAGCCGCTATTTCCAGGCATGATGCTTAGGCGTGGATCGGCCGCCTGTGATAGTGTGTCTGCCTTGGGCGAGCGTTTTTGTGATGGCTGTGCAGGCGCGTTGGATACAGCTGCAGGACGCTCTGTTTCCACAGAAACTTTGTGGCCAGCACTGCCAGGCATGGTCACAGGATGCCTGCTAGTAGCGGCTCAGCAGTGGCCAGAGACTTGGCAGCAGCTGGACGTGGTCCTGCGGTGGCCAGCGCTAAGCGCTGCCCTGCAGCTGTGGCAGGCAGGGCACGGAGGGGCTGGAGGACACTTGTTTAACGCAGCGCGGCCGGGTGGGACAGCAACCCCCGTTTGGTTCGGTGGCAGCACTTTCCGGGGTTAAGGTAGGGCCCGAGCAGCTCCGGGGCGACGAGGGACAGCAACCCCGGCTCAGCAAAGGTAGGACCTGAGCAGCGCTGGGGCAATGCGGGACCAAATCGGAAGAGTTCGGACAACACCCACAGCCCGCCAAAGGTAAAACAAGGTAAAACAAAATAAAATTGGCAAAAATTACATCAAACGCCTTGAGTGATCTTTGCTTTCCCAGCGAGTCGCTTGCGATGCAAACAAATCCCAAAGCCCCCGCCCTCCCCATGGGAGAGGAGGCTGGAGCTCCCCCAGCCTCAGCTGGGGTGAGGAGCACGCATGGCCCGGGACTGTCTCCATCCCTCTCCGTCCTTGGGGATCCTGGGGGGCCCTGGGGAGTTTTCACGCCTCTCCTGTCGGGGAACGATCAGGGGTGGGGGGATCTCTGTCCCTGTCATGCCAGGGGATGCTCGGGGTGGTCAGCCCAGGGCTGAGAGGGACAGAGACCCCCTGGCCCCCAGCCCCCACACGCATTTCCCAGGGCGAGAGGGACGGACACCCCTCGAGTGCCCCCCGGGTGCCTGGACACAATAAAAGTGGCAGAAATCAAACTTAACAGCACACTAAATGCCTTGGCTGATATTTGCTTTGTCGAGGCCGCGCTGTGTCACAATGGACGCTGGGTTCCGTGAGGCTCCCCTTGGGTGACAACGCTTCCGAATAACCACTCGAGAGCCGAGGGCTGTCGGAGCTCTGAGACCGCTCTTTGCAGCGTCCAGCGGGGAGTTAAGGGCAGCCTTGAATCGAACGATATCAATGCAAAAGGATGCAAAGCACAGCAGGGTGTGAACAGGAGCTTTGAAGCCCTTGGCACGCAGGATATTTCAGAGGAGAAATCCCCTGGTTCACCCGGCCCCAATCAAGAGTGGCCACTGCTGAATGCCACACTCCTGTGGTGTTTTTTATTTAATGTTTATATTTGATAGGGTTCCATTGTTGCTGAGTTTTGGGAATGCCCGGGGTGTGATGTCATTGACCCACCGCCTCGCGACCAATCAGATCGCTCTGCTACATTCTGGCCCCGCCCCTCATTGTTTCCTCACAATGTGGAACCTTGGCGCTCGATTCCCATTGGCTGCCGCCCAGGGGGGCGGGGCTTAGGCTGCCTATATAAGGCGGCGGCGGTGGTGGGGCCTCAGTTGCGGTCAAAACAAAATAAAACTAAGTAAAACACGGTAAAACACGGTAAAACACGGTAAAACACGGTAAAACACGGTAAAACAAGGTAAAACACGGTAAAACACGGTAAAACAAGGTAAAACACGGTAAAACAAGGTAAAACACGGTAAAACACGGTAAAACAAGGTAAAACACGGTAAAACAAGGTAAAACACGGTAAAACACGGTAAAACACGGTAAAACAAGGTAAAACACGGTAAAACACGGTAAAACAAAATAAAATTGGCAAAAATCGCATCAAATGCCTTGAGTGATCTTTGCTCTCCCAGTGAGTCGCTTGCGATGCAAACAAATCGCAAAGCCCCCGCCCTCCGCCATGGGAGAGGAGGCTGGAGCACCCCCGGCCCCAGCTGGGGCGAGGAGCACGCATGGCCCGGGACTGTCTCCGTCCCTCCCCGTCCTCGGGGGTCCCGTGGTGTCTTCAGGCCTCTCCTGTCGGGGAACGATCGGGAGTGGGGGGATCTCTGTCCCTGTCATGCCGGGGGATGCTCGGGGCGGTCAGCCCAGGGCTGAGAGGGACGCAGCCCCCCTGGCCCCCAGCCCCCGCACGCATTTCCCGGGGCGAGAGGGACCGAGCCGTGCAGTGTGCGGAAAGGCTGCTCGGCCGAGGTGCTCTCTTGCGCGCCCGGTGCTGCGGCCACGCCTCCCGCTGCCTCTCCCGGTGCCCTCTCCTCGCTGCCGGCCTCAGGGGGCGGCGCCCGCTGTGTTCCCACCCTCATCCTTGCATTGTTCTCCGTTTTAAATTGCTTTAGCAAGCCCGCTAGAAGCCTCCAAGGCTTTAGCACATTAATTGCTGTCTCATCTCCTGTGGGAGCCGCTTCGATTATAATTTTACCAGCCTGCTTCAACTTTTCCAAGTCCAGGGCAGTCCCCTGGGAGCCGTCTAGTCTGTGGCTCCTACACCATGTGATTAAGGCTCTTAAAGCCTGTTTGTCGTATTTTATGCCTTTTTTTTTGTTGTTAAAAGCAAGTCCATACCTGTAGTACGGGGTCTTCTGGTGCCAAAACTCATGTACCCATGCTGGCAATGTCTCCCAATTACCAAAAAGGAAAAAGAAAAAAAAGAAATAGAAGGGAAGGTCCAGACCAAGCACCAGCACACTGTGCTACCTTTAGTGCCGCCGAGGTGGGGTGGGGGGAGCGAAGCAGTTTGGAGCGTCTGATCTGCCTCCTCTGCTCTTGGGAGCAGTTTGGCTGCAATGCGGCCGCCCGTCCTCCGAGCTGCAGGCGCGGTGCCCGCTCGCTGCAGCCGAGCCTTGGCCCACTCACGGTGCTCTCAGCACGGGACGCAGGAGCAGGGCAGGGGTTCCACAACTCACTCGTGGTTCCGCTCCAGGGGTGCCCCTGGCTTTTCCCTCCGACTTGCACCAGTTTTGCCTTCCTTTTTATGGGCCTCAGGGTGGGCTAGCAATGGTCCAAACTGCCCGTATAATGAGAAGCAGACAAAATGAGGAGGCGCTGTTGGAGGATTTCAGGTTTAGAGCAGTCATGGTGAAAAAGCACTTTTGGAGCCTTTCAGGTGTTGAGCAGCCACAGTGACGAAGCACTTTTTGGAGCCTTTCTGTTCTTGTTAGGCTCCTACAGCAGGCCTGCCAGAAGGACCTGGGGGTGCCGCTGGGTGAGAGCTGGCCCTGCCGCGGCCCTGTGTGCTGGGAGCCAGAACCGCCCTGTGCTGGGCTGAGCCCCCGGGGCGGGAATCCTGCCCCTCTGCCCCGCTCAGGTGAGATCACCCCTCCCTGCAGAGCTGCCTGCAGCCCTGGGGGCCCAGCACAGGAAGGACAGGGAGCTGCTGCAGCCAGTCCAGGGCAGGGACACCGAGATGGTGAGAGGGATGGAGCAGCCCTGCTGGGAGGAAAGGCTGAGAGAATTGGGACTGTTGTGCCTGGAGAAGGGAAGGCTCCAGCAGGACCTTAGAGTGGCCTTCCAGGACTTGAAAGGAGCCTACAGGAAAGACAGAGAGAGTCTCTTTAGCAAGGCCGCAGCTGCTGTTGGTGACCAGAAAAATTAGGAGCCGGCAGCGACCAGGACCGAGATGGAAACGAAAAGAAACACTGCCCGACATTGTTGATTTGGGCTAATTTAGGTCACCTCCCACGTCTCCCGCAATGGGCGCAGTGCGGAACCGGGCACGGCACCGGGATGGCCTTGGGGATCCTGGCATTTCTTGGACGCTCGGGGAAGCGTAGGGACGCTCATCAAAAGCTGGCCAGGCTTTAGGCAGCACCTTCACGAGCTTGGGATAAAACTCCCAGATGGCCCTTCCCAGCAGCTCCAGGGCCGCGTGGGGTAACGCTGCGGAAAACGAACACACGGGAGGTGGCTGAACTGGCTCCGCAGGGATTCCAAAGCACTTCCGGGGTGTCCTTTACCTCTTCTCTGTGTTCGCAGGGGTTTGCTCCTTCCTTCTCCCGGACCTTCTTCCTTCTCTCGGGCTGATCCGCTGGCGTGGGCAGCAGCTGTGGGGAGATCCTGCCCCTCGGCCCCGCTCAGGTCAGAGCCCACCTGCAGAGCTGCCTCCAGCCCTGGGAGGCCAGCAGGAGCATTCTGAGCTGCTGGAGCGAGTCCAGAGGGGACCACGGAGCTGCTCCCAGGGCTGGAGCGCCTCTGGAGCCAGCTTGGGAGAGCTGGGGGTGTCCAGGTGGAGAAGAGAAGGCTCCGCGGAGACCTCAGAGCCCCTCAAAAGGGCTAAAGCCATGGTACTTGGGAACGCTTTAGTATCCTGAGGCTAGAATTAGATACACTGGAAGCAGTGTAGGAGCCTGCTGAAGAACTTGGCAAAAGATAGGGAACAGAAGCTTGCTAGATCCAGTGAAGAAATCGCTGAAGCAGCTAGCAAGAGACTGCGCATGCCCAGGAAAGAAAGGTGGAAAGCGCAAAGCGAGGAAGACGCTCAGCCTTCATCCAAACCAGCACCGAGCTTTCCTCAGCGCGAGCACCAGGGAGCACCGCGCCTGCGCTCCGCCTATGCTAGTGCTGATAACAAGTTCTAAGACATAGTTTGCATAACCACACCTTTTCTGGGGAAAAGGATGAAGATGCATAAATTGCAACCGTATCTTGCAAACTGCTGTGTGCCTGGGGCTGCGGGCGTGTTCGGAGGAGCGATCCCCGCACGGCCAGCGCGCTGAATACAGCAAATACCCGCTTCTTGGACTTTGTCTCAGAAGTGTCTCTTGGCCCGGTTTGGGGCCAATCACCCTTGCAGTGCCTCAAGGGGCTCCCGCAGAGCTGGAGGGGGGCTGGCAGCACCCGGAAGAGGGAGCACCCGGCACCGGGAGCAGCCAGAGCTGGCAGCACCTGCATCTTGGCCCAGCCAGCTGCCGCCAGGTTTGGTGGTGCCTGAGCAGGGCGGGGACGATGCCAGGGACATCCCGCAGTGGCGTCTCCCCTGTTCCGCTGGGCGTGCGCTCGGTCCCAAACGGCACGCCCGTCCTGATCTCAGTCTCACTGCATGTTTAGACACGCTCACAGCCCCGGATTTCATCCCATGCCAGTGGCAGACCCGTGCAGCCCCAGACCCAATGCCAAGGCCAGGCCGGAGGCAAACGCCACATTTAGCCTTCACGCCAATGGCAGCTCTAATGTAAAACACCCAGCCCTAACGCCGAGGCCAGTCCCAATTCCAGCCCCTTCCTAAATGCTCAGCCCTAAACCAAATGCCACGCTGAGCTCAAAGGCCAAAGCCAGCCGCAACTGCAACTCTAAGATTTCAGTTCTGTCTTAATGATTTCAGTTATAAAACAGGGAGTTATAAAATGGGATTAATTCTTATTGTGAGGCCTGAAGGCCAGCTGCTGACCACCACAAAAATCCCCCCTTTTTTTTTAAATATGAAAGCAGCATCTGTCATCCTGTCTGCAGGGCCCTTGGAGGCAGGCTTACAAACACGGCCCAACAGGCCGAGGCCCTTTCAGCCAGAGATGGATCCCATTGTATCGTTGGCGATGTAACAATCCTATCCAAAAGCTGTCTAATGGGATTACCAGCGATCCAAACTCTCAAAGTGGCATGCGGCAGGCTTCTTAACTTAAAAGTTACAACTTAACAACTGAACTCTAGGAACGGGAAACTTTAGAACCATGGGAAACTTAGAGCTCGAACACCTTGATGGAAGAAGGCGTGCAAGGCTTTGGCTTGTGCAAGTGTGTCTGGTTGTGGGGCCGTCCAGGCAGGGCGGTCAGCAGTGTAGGGACGGTGCCGATATTGCGGTGTTCCGAAGGGGAGCGATGGCTCTGGGTCTCTCTTCTGGTCTCTCTCGCGTCCTTTGTTGTTATACATGCTGGGGACAGCTCCAGCCCCGGTAATAGCGCTGTGTCTGCTGCTGCTGCTGCGGCAGTGGCGACATTAGCACTTCCTGGCCAGCCGCTATTTCCAGGCATGATGCTTAGGCGTGGATCGGCCGCCTGTGATAGTGTGTCTGCCTTGGGCGAGCGTTTTTGTGATGGCTGTGCAGGCGCGTTGGATACAGCTGCAGGACGCTCTGTTTCCACAGAAACTTTGTGGCCAGCACTGCCAGGCATGGTCACAGGATGCCTGCTAGTAGCGGCTCAGCAGTGGCCAGAGACTTGGCAGCAGCTGGACGTGGTCCTGCGGTGGCCAGCGCTAAGCGCTGCCCTGCAGCTGTGGCAGGCAGGGCACGGAGGGGCTGGAGGACACTTGTTTAACGCAGCGCGGCCGGGTGGGACAGCAACCCCCGTTTGGTTCGGTGGCAGCACTTTCCGGGGTTAAGGTAGGGCCCGAGCAGCTCCGGGGCGACGAGGGACAGCAACCCCGGCTCAGCAAAGGTAGGACCTGAGCAGCGCTGGGGCAATGCGGGACCAAATCGGAAGAGTTCGGACAACACCCACAGCCCGCCAAAGGTAAAACAAGGTAAAACAAAATAAAATTGGCAAAAATTACATCAAACGCCTTGAGTGATCTTTGCTTTCCCAGCGAGTCGCTTGCGATGCAAACAAATCCCAAAGCCCCCGCCCTCCCCATGGGAGAGGAGGCTGGAGCTCCCCCAGCCTCAGCTGGGGTGAGGAGCACGCATGGCCCGGGACTGTCTCCATCCCTCTCCGTCCTTGGGGATCCTGGGGGGCCCTGGGGAGTTTTCACGCCTCTCCTGTCGGGGAACGATCAGGGGTGGGGGGATCTCTGTCCCTGTCATGCCAGGGGATGCTCGGGGTGGTCAGCCCAGGGCTGAGAGGGACAGAGACCCCCTGGCCCCCAGCCCCCACACGCATTTCCCAGGGCGAGAGGGACGGACACCCCTCGAGTGCCCCCCGGGTGCCTGGACACAATAAAAGTGGCAGAAATCAAACTTAACAGCACACTAAATGCCTTGGCTGATATTTGCTTTGTCGAGGCCGCGCTGTGTCACAATGGACGCTGGGTTCCGTGAGGCTCCCCTTGGGTGACAACGCTTCCGAATAACCACTCGAGAGCCGAGGGCTGTCGGAGCTCTGAGACCGCTCTTTGCAGCGTCCAGCGGGGAGTTAAGGGCAGCCTTGAATCGAACGATATCAATGCAAAAGGATGCAAAGCACAGCAGGGTGTGAACAGGAGCTTTGAAGCCCTTGGCACGCAGGATATTTCAGAGGAGAAATCCCCTGGTTCACCTGGCCCCAATCAAGAGTGGCCACTGCTGAATGCCACACTCCTGTGGTGTTTTTTATTTAATGTTTATATTTGATAGGGTTCCATTGTTGCTGAGTTTTGGGAATGCCCGGGGTGTGATGTCATTGACCCACCGCCTCGCGACCAATCAGATCGCTCTGCTACATTCTGGCCCCGCCCCTCATTGTTTCCTCACAATGTGGAACCTTGGCGCTCGATTCCCATTGGCTGCCGCCCAGGGGGGCGGGGCTTAGGCTGCCTATATAAGGCGGCGGCGGTGGTGGGGCCTCAGTTGCGGTCAAAACAAAATAAAACTAAGTAAAACACGGTAAAACACGGTAAAACACGGTAAAACACGGTAAAACACGGTAAAACAAGGTAAAACACGGTAAAACACGGTAAAACAAGGTAAAACACGGTAAAACAAGGTAAAACACGGTAAAACACGGTAAAACAAGGTAAAACACGGTAAAACAAGGTAAAACACGGTAAAACACGGTAAAACACGGTAAAACAAGGTAAAACACGGTAAAACACGGTAAAACAAAATAAAATTGGCAAAAATCGCATCAAATGCCTTGAGTGATCTTTGCTCTCCCAGTGAGTCGCTTGCGATGCAAACAAATCGCAAAGCCCCCGCCCTCCGCCATGGGAGAGGAGGCTGGAGCACCCCCGGCCCCAGCTGGGGCGAGGAGCACGCATGGCCCGGGACTGTCTCCGTCCCTCCCCGTCCTCGGGGGTCCCGTGGTGTCTTCAGGCCTCTCCTGTCGGGGAACGATCGGGAGTGGGGGGATCTCTGTCCCTGTCATGCCGGGGGATGCTCGGGGCGGTCAGCCCAGGGCTGAGAGGGACGCAGCCCCCCTGGCCCCCAGCCCCCGCACGCATTTCCCGGGGCGAGAGGGACCGAGCCGTGCAGTGTGCGGAAAGGCTGCTCGGCCGAGGTGCTCTCTTGCGCGCCCGGTGCTGCGGCCACGCCTCCCGCTGCCTCTCCCGGTGCCCTCTCCTCGCTGCCGGCCTCAGGGGGCGGCGCCCGCTGTGTTCCCACCCTCATCCTTGCATTGTTCTCCGTTTTAAATTGCTTTAGCATGCCCGCTAGAAGCCTCCAAGGCTTTAGCACATTAATTGCTGTCTCATCTCCTGTGGGAGCCGCTTCGATTATAATTTTACCAGCCTGCTTCAACTTTTCCAAGTCCAGGGCAGTCCCCTGGGAGCCGTCTAGTCTGTGGCTCCTACACCATGTGATTAAGGCTCTTAAAGCCTGTTTGTCGTATTTTATGCCTTTTTTTTTGTTGTTAAAAGCAAGTCCATACCTGTAGTACGGGGTCTTCTGGTGCCAAAACTCATGTACCCATGCTGGCAATGTCTCCCAATTACCAAAAAGGAAAAAGAAAAAAAAGAAATAGAAGGGAAGGTCCAGACCAAGCACCAGCACACTGTGCTACCTTTAGTGCCGCCGAGGTGGGGTGGGGGGAGCGAAGCAGTTTGGAGCGTCTGATCTGCCTCCTCTGCTCTTGGGAGCAGTTTGGCTGCAATGCGGCCGCCCGTCCTCCGAGCTGCAGGCGCGGTGCCCGCTCGCTGCAGCCGAGCCTTGGCCCACTCACGGTGCTCTCAGCACGGGACGCAGGAGCAGGGCAGGGGTTCCACAACTCACTCGTGGTTCCGCTCCAGGGGTGCCCCTGGCTTTTCCCTCCGACTTGCACCAGTTTTGCCTTCCTTTTTATGGGCCTCAGGGTGGGCTAGCAATGGTCCAAACTGCCCGTATAATGAGAAGCAGACAAAATGAGGAGGCGCTGTTGGAGGATTTCAGGTTTAGAGCAGTCATGGTGAAAAAGCACTTTTGGAGCCTTTCAGGTGTTGAGCAGCCACAGTGACGAAGCACTTTTTGGAGCCTTTCTGTTCTTGTTAGGCTCCTACAGCAGGCCTGCCAGAAGGACCTGGGGGTGCCGCTGGGTGAGAGCTGGCCCTGCCGCGGCCCTGTGTGCTGGGAGCCAGAACCGCCCTGTGCTGGGCTGAGCCCCCGGGGCGGGAATCCTGCCCCTCTGCCCCGCTCAGGTGAGATCACCCCTCCCTGCAGAGCTGCCTGCAGCCCTGGGGGCCCAGCACAGGAAGGACAGGGAGCTGCTGCAGCCAGTCCAGGGCAGGGACACCGAGATGGTGAGAGGGATGGAGCAGCCCTGCTGGGAGGAAAGGCTGAGAGAATTGGGACTGTTGTGCCTGGAGAAGGGAAGGCTCCAGCAGGACCTTAGAGTGGCCTTCCAGGACTTGAAAGGAGCCTACAGGAAAGACAGAGAGAGTCTCTTTAGCAAGGCCGCAGCTGCTGTTGGTGACCAGAAAAATTAGGAGCCGGCAGCGACCAGGACCGAGATGGAAACGAAAAGAAACACTGCCCGACATTGTTGATTTGGGCTAATTTAGGTCACCTCCCACGTCTCCCGCAATGGGCGCAGTGCGGAACCGGGCACGGCACCGGGATGGCCTTGGGGATCCTGGCATTTCTTGGACGCTCGGGGAAGCGTAGGGACGCTCATCAAAAGCTGGCCAGGCTTTAGGCAGCACCTTCACGAGCTTGGGATAAAACTCCCAGATGGCCCTTCCCAGCAGCTCCAGGGCCGCGTGGGGTAACGCTGCGGAAAACGAACACACGGGAGGTGGCTGAACTGGCTCCGCAGGGATTCCAAAGCACTTCCGGGGTGTCCTTTACCTCTTCTCTGTGTTCGCAGGGGTTTGCTCCTTCCTTCTCCCGGACCTTCTTCCTTCTCTCGGGCTGATCCGCTGGCGTGGGCAGCAGCTGTGGGGAGATCCTGCCCCTCGGCCCCGCTCAGGTCAGAGCCCACCTGCAGAGCTGCCTCCAGCCCTGGGAGGCCAGCAGGAGCATTCTGAGCTGCTGGAGCGAGTCCAGAGGGGACCACGGAGCTGCTCCCAGGGCTGGAGCGCCTCTGGAGCCAGCTTGGGAGAGCTGGGGGTGTCCAGGTGGAGAAGAGAAGGCTCCGCGGAGACCTCAGAGCCCCTCAAAAGGGCTAAAGCCATGGTACTTGGGAACGCTTTAGTATCCTGAGGCTAGAATTAGATACACTGGAAGCAGTGTAGGAGCCTGCTGAAGAACTTGGCAAAAGATAGGGAACAGAAGCTTGCTAGATCCAGTGAAGAAATCGCTGAAGCAGCTAGCAAGAGACTGCGCATGCCCAGGAAAGAAAGGTGGAAAGCGCAAAGCGAGGAAGACGCTCAGCCTTCATCCAAACCAGCACCGAGCTTTCCTCAGCGCGAGCACCAGGGAGCACCGCGCCTGCGCTCCGCCTATGCTAGTGCTGATAACAAGTTCTAAGACATAGTTTGCATAACCACACCTTTTCTGGGGAAAAGGATGAAGATGCATAAATTGCAACCGTATCTTGCAAACTGCTGTGTGCCTGGGGCTGCGGGCGTGTTCGGAGGAGCGATCCCCGCACGGCCAGCGCGCTGAATACAGCAAATACCCGCTTCTTGGACTTTGTCTCAGAAGTGTCTCTTGGCCCGGTTTGGGGCCAATCACCCTTGCAGTGCCTCAAGGGGCTCCCGCAGAGCTGGAGGGGGGCTGGCAGCACCCGGAAGAGGGAGCACCCGGCACCGGGAGCAGCCAGAGCTGGCAGCACCTGCATCTTGGCCCAGCCAGCTGCCGCCAGGTTTGGTGGTGCCTGAGCAGGGCGGGGACGATGCCAGGGACATCCCGCAGTGGCGTCTCCCCTGTTCCGCTGGGCGTGCGCTCGGTCCCAAACGGCACGCCCGTCCTGATCTCAGTCTCACTGCATGTTTAGACACGCTCACAGCCCCGGATTTCATCCCATGCCAGTGGCAGACCCGTGCAGCCCCAGACCCAATGCCAAGGCCAGGCCGGAGGCAAACGCCACATTTAGCCTTCACGCCAATGGCAGCTCTAATGTAAAACACCCAGCCCTAACGCCGAGGCCAGTCCCAATTCCAGCCCCTTCCTAAATGCTCAGCCCTAAACCAAATGCCACGGTGTAATAAATGAATTGGTTTCAGTGTGTTGATTTTTACTGTTTGGATGAGATATAAAAGACGGGAGTTGATAGTTGGATAAATGGGCATGTTAACTGAGGATATTGTGAGACTATCTGGGTGTAATATCAGAGTGTGTGCACCAGGTGGAGACGCAATTGGGGATGTGATGACGTGATGGACTAGAAAATTACTTCATGCAGGTGATGTCAACATCTTGGACCGCTTATACAATCATTCGATGCCCTCAGGAAATGATTGGACAAAAATGTATCTTGATAAAGATCAATAGAACCCCTGGAAGCGAGCCAATCAGAAGAAGAATCCAAAATCCACCAATTGTGAATGGCCAGAGGGCATAAGAACGGACCTGGGACTTTATGCGGGGAGCTCCTGCAGAACTTGGGGTCCCAGGGAGCACCCAGTGGGTCACACTGTTCTTTGTGTGTGCTGGTTTACTCTGGCTTGTCACGCGGAGCCTGGACTTGTCCTGGGTTCCCGCTCTCAGTCGTTAATAAATAAACGAGTTGGCTTTTCTTTATTAAAAAAAAGTCTCAGCCTCGTTTATAACAATGGTGAGCTCGAAGGCCAAAGCCAGCCCCCACTGCAACTCTAAGATCAAGCCCAACACCAATCCCAACTGAAGCCCTAAGTCCAGCTTCGAGCCCAGCCCCAGCCCACACTCCAATGCCGCCTTTAGCTCTAACTCCCAAACTCAGCCCCAACTGCTGCCCTAAGGCCAACACCATTCATGCAGTTAAGGCCAGTGCCCCAGGTGCACTCCCTAGCCCAGGGCAGGCTCCAAGCTCAAGGCCACATTTAGCCCTAAGGGCAGGGCCAGCCCTAAGGCCGGCCTGAGCCGCAATGGCAGCCAAAGGCACCCCAAGTGGGGCTTCGACGCTGACCCCTCCCCCAGCCCGCCCTGATGCCGGCCCTGCCCCCCGCGCTGCGAGCCAGGCGCAGTCCCCGTGTGTCACAGAGGCTGCGGCCTGTGGAGCAATCAGGGGGCTCGGTGCGGTATTAGCACTGGCTATCCCCGAGCCCCCTGCCTCTGGGCCAATGTCGTCACCTGGTGACGTTGTGGCCCCACCACCTGCGCCGCAGAGTCGTCACAAAGGGCAGTGGCGACATTAGGACTTCCTGGCCAGCCGCTATTTCCAGGCATGACGCTTAAGCATGGATAGGCTGCCTCTGGTAGTGGTCACAGAATGCCTGCTAGTAGTGGCTCAGCGGCTCTGAGACAGCTCTTTGCAGCGTCCAGCGGGGGAGTTAAGGGCAGCCTTGAATCGAATGACTGCAACCATATCTTGCAAACTGCTGTGTGCCTGGGGCTGCGGGCGTGTTCGGAGGAGCGATCCCCGCACGGCCAGCGCGCTGAATACAGCAAATACCCGCTTCTTGGACTTTGTCTCAGAAGTGTCTCTTGGCCCGGTTTGGGGCCAATCACCCTTGCAGTGCCTCAAGGGGCTCCCGCAGAGCTGGAGGGGGGCTGGCAGCACCCGGAAGAGGGAGCACCCGGCACCGGGAGCAGCCAGAGCTGGCAGCACCTGCATCTTGGCCCAGCCAGCTGCCGCCAGGTTTGGTGGTGCCTGAGCAGGGCGGGGACAATGCCAGGGACATCCCGCAGTGGCGTCTCCCCTGTTCCGCTGGGCGTGCGCTCGGTCCCAAACGGCACGCCCGTCCTGATCTCAGTCTCACTGCATGTTTAGACACGCTCACAGCCCCGGATTTCATCCCATGCCAGTGGCAGACCCGTGCAGCCCCAGACCCAATGCCAAGGCCAGGCCGGAGGCAAACGCCACATTTAGCCTTCACGCCAATGGCAGCTCTAATGTAAAACACCCAGCCCTAACGCCGAGGCCAGTCCCAATTCCAGCCCCTTCCTAAATGCTCAGCCCTAAACCAAATGCCACGCTGAGCTCAAAGGCCAAAGCTAGCCGCAACTGTAACTCTAAGATTTCAGTTCTGTCTTAATGATTTCAGTTATAAAACAGGGAGTTATAAAATGGGATTAATTCTTATTGTGAGGCCTGAAGGCCAGCTGCTGACCACCACAAAAATTCCCCCTTTTTTTTTAAATATGAAAGCAGCATCTGTCATCCTGTCTGCAGGGCCCTTGGAGGCAGGCTTACAAACACGGCCCAACAGGCCGAGGCCCTTTCAGCCAGAGATGGATCCCATTGTATCGTTGGCGATGTAACAATCCTATCCAAAAGCTGTCTAATGGGATTACCAGCGATCCAAACTCTCAAAGTGGCATGCGGCAGGCTTCTTAACTTAAAAGTTACAACTTAACAACTGAACTCTAGGAACGGGAAACTTTAGAACCATGGGAAACTTAGAGCTCGAACACCTTGATGGAAGAAGGCGTGCAAGGCTTTGGCTTGTGCAAGTGTGTCTGGTTGTGGGGCCGTCCAGGCAGGGCGGTCAGCAGTGTAGGGGCGGTGCCGATATTGCGGTGTTCCGAAGGGGAGCGATGGCTCTGGGTCTCTCTTCTGGTCTCTCTCGCGTCCTTTGTTGTTATACATGCTGGGGACAGCTCCAGCCCCGGTAATAGCGCTGTGTCTGCTGCTGCTGCTGCGGCAGTGGCGACATTAGCACTTCCTGGCCAGCCGCTATTTCCAGGCATGATGCTTAGGCGTGGATCGGCCGCCTGTGATAGTGTGTCTGCCTTGGGCGAGCGTTTTTGTGATGGCTGTGCAGGCGCGTTGGATACAGCTGCAGGACGCTCTGTTTCCACAGAAACTTTGTGGCCAGCACTGCCAGGCATGGTCACAGGATGCCTGCTAGTAGCGGCTCAGCAGTGGCCAGAGACTTGGCAGCAGCTGGACGTGGTCCTGCGGTGGCCAGCGCTAAGCGCTGCCCTGCAGCTGTGGCAGGCAGGGCACGGAGGGGCTGGAGGACACTTGTTTAACGCAGCGCGGCCGGGTGGGACAGCAACCCCCGTTTGGTTCGGTGGCAGCACTTTCCGGGGTTAAGGTAGGGCCCGAGCAGCTCCGGGGCGACGAGGGACAGCAACCCCGGCTCAGCAAAGGTAGGACCTGAGCAGCGCTGGGGCAATGCGGGACCAAATCGGAAGAGTTCGGACAACACCCACAGCCCGCCAAAGGTAAAACAAGGTAAAACAAAATAAAATTGGCAAAAATTACATCAAACGCCTTGAGTGATCTTTGCTTTCCCAGCGAGTCGCTTGCGATGCAAACAAATCCCAAAGCCCCCGCCCTCCCCATGGGAGAGGAGGCTGGAGCTCCCCCAGCCTCAGCTGGGGTGAGGAGCACGCATGGCCCGGGACTGTCTCCATCCCTCTCCGTCCTTGGGGATCCTGGGGGGCCCTGGGGAGTTTTCACGCCTCTCCTGTCGGGGAACGATCAGGGGTGGGGGGATCTCTGTCCCTGTCATGCCAGGGGATGCTCGGGGTGGTCAGCCCAGGGCTGAGAGGGACAGAGACCCCCTGGCCCCCAGCCCCCACACGCATTTCCCAGGGCGAGAGGGACGGACACCCCTCGAGTGCCCCCCGGGTGCCTGGACACAATAAAAGTGGCAGAAATCAAACTTAACAGCACACTAAATGCCTTGGCTGATATTTGCTTTGTCGAGGCCGCGCTGTGTCACAATGGACGCTGGGTTCCGTGAGGCTCCCCTTGGGTGACAACGCTTCCGAATAACCACTCGAGAGCCGAGGGCTGTCGGAGCTCTGAGACCGCTCTTTGCAGCGTCCAGCGGGGAGTTAAGGGCAGCCTTGAATCGAACGATATCAATGCAAAAGGATGCAAAGCACAGCAGGGTGTGAACAGGAGCTTTGAAGCCCTTGGCACGCAGGATATTTCAGAGGAGAAATCCCCTGGTTCACCCGGCCCCAATCAAGAGTGGCCACTGCTGAATGCCACACTCCTGTGGTGTTTTTTATTTAATGTTTATATTTGATAGGGTTCCATTGTTGCTGAGTTTTGGGAATGCCCGGGGTGTGATGTCATTGACCCACCGCCTCGCGACCAATCAGATCGCTCTGCTACATTCTGGCCCCGCCCCTCATTGTTTCCTCACAATGTGGAACCTTGGCGCTCGATTCCCATTGGCTGCCGCCCAGGGGGGCGGGGCTTAGGCTGCCTATATAAGGCGGCGGCGGTGGTGGGGCCTCAGTTGCGGTCAAAACAAAATAAAACTAAGTAAAACACGGTAAAACACGGTAAAACACGGTAAAACACGGTAAAACACGGTAAAACAAGGTAAAACACGGTAAAACACGGTAAAACAAGGTAAAACACGGTAAAACAAGGTAAAACACGGTAAAACACGGTAAAACAAGGTAAAACACGGTAAAACAAGGTAAAACACGGTAAAACACGGTAAAACACGGTAAAACAAGGTAAAACACGGTAAAACACGGTAAAACAAAATAAAATTGGCAAAAATCGCATCAAATGCCTTGAGTGATCTTTGCTCTCCCAGTGAGTCGCTTGCGATGCAAACAAATCGCAAAGCCCCCGCCCTCCGCCATGGGAGAGGAGGCTGGAGCACCCCCGGCCCCAGCTGGGGCGAGGAGCACGCATGGCCCGGGACTGTCTCCGTCCCTCCCCGTCCTCGGGGGTCCCGTGGTGTCTTCAGGCCTCTCCTGTCGGGGAACGATCGGGAGTGGGGGGATCTCTGTCCCTGTCATGCCGGGGGATGCTCGGGGCGGTCAGCCCAGGGCTGAGAGGGACGCAGCCCCCCTGGCCCCCAGCCCCCGCACGCATTTCCCGGGGCGAGAGGGACCGAGCCGTGCAGTGTGCGGAAAGGCTGCTCGGCCGAGGTGCTCTCTTGCGCGCCCGGTGCTGCGGCCACGCCTCCCGCTGCCTCTCCCGGTGCCCTCTCCTCGCTGCCGGCCTCAGGGGGCGGCGCCCGCTGTGTTCCCACCCTCATCCTTGCATTGTTCTCCGTTTTAAATTGCTTTAGCAAGCCCGCTAGAAGCCTCCAAGGCTTTAGCACATTAATTGCTGTCTCATCTCCTGTGGGAGCCGCTTCGATTATAATTTTACCAGCCTGCTTCAACTTTTCCAAGTCCAGGACAGTCCCCTGGGAGCCGTCTAGTCTGTGGCTCCTACACCATGTGATTAAGGCTCTTAAAGCCTGTTTGTCGTATTTTATGCCTTTTTTTTTTTTTGTTAAAAGCAAGTCCATACCTGTAGTACGGGGTCTTCTGGTGCCAAAACTCATGTACCCATGCTGGCAATGTCTCCCAATTACCAAAAAGGAAAAAGAAAAAAAAAGAAATAGAAGGGAAGGTCCAGACCAAGCACCAGCACACTGTGCTACCTTTAGTGCCGCCGAGGTGGGGTGGGGGGAGCGAAGCAGTTTGGAGCGTCTGATCTGCCTCCTCTGCTCTTGGGAGCAGTTTGGCTGCAATGCGGCCGCCCGTCCTCCGAGCTGCAGGCGCGGTGCCCGCTCGCTGCAGCCGAGCCTTGGCCCACTCACGGTGCTCTCAGCACGGGACGCAGGAGCAGGGCAGGGGTTCCACAACTCACTCGTGGTTCCGCTCCAGGGGTGCCCCTGGCTTTTCCCTCCGACTTGCACCAGTTTTGCCTTCCTTTTTATGGGCCTCAGGGTGGGCTAGCAATGGTCCAAACTGCCCGTATAATGAGAAGCAGACAAAATGAGGAGGCGCTGTTGGAGGATTTCAGGTTTAGAGCAGTCATGGTGAAAAAGCACTTTTGGAGCCTTTCAGGTGTTGAGCAGCCACAGTGACGAAGCACTTTTTGGAGCCTTTCTGTTCTTGTTAGGCTCCTACAGCAGGCCTGCCAGAAGGACCTGGGGGTGCCGCTGGGTGAGAGCTGGCCCTGCCGCGGCCCTGTGTGCTGGGAGCCAGAACCGCCCTGTGCTGGGCTGAGCCCCCGGGGCGGGAATCCTGCCCCTCTGCCCCGCTCAGGTGAGATCACCCCTCCCTGCAGAGCTGCCTGCAGCCCTGGGGGCCCAGCACAGGAAGGACAGGGAGCTGCTGCAGCCAGTCCAGGGCAGGGACACCGAGATGGTGAGAGGGATGGAGCAGCCCTGCTGGGAGGAAAGGCTGAGAGAATTGGGACTGTTGTGCCTGGAGAAGGGAAGGCTCCAGCAGGACCTTAGAGTGGCCTTCCAGGACTTGAAAGGAGCCTACAGGAAAGACAGAGAGAGTCTCTTTAGCAAGGCCGCAGCTGCTGTTGGTGACCAGAAAAATTAGGAGCCGGCAGCGACCAGGACCGAGATGGAAACGAAAAGAAACACTGCCCGACATTGTTGATTTGGGCTAATTTAGGTCACCTCCCACGTCTCCCGCAATGGGCGCAGTGCGGAACCGGGCACGGCACCGGGATGGCCTTGGGGATCCTGGCATTTCTTGGACGCTCGGGGAAGCGTAGGGACGCTCATCAAAAGCTGGCCAGGCTTTAGGCAGCACCTTCACGAGCTTGGGATAAAACTCCCAGATGGCCCTTCCCAGCAGCTCCAGGGCCGCGTGGGGTAACGCTGCGGAAAACGAACACACGGGAGGTGGCTGAACTGGCTCCGCAGGGATTCCAAAGCACTTCCGGGGTGTCCTTTACCTCTTCTCTGTGTTCGCAGGGGTTTGCTCCTTCCTTCTCCCGGACCTTCTTCCTTCTCTCGGGCTGATCCGCTGGCGTGGGCAGCAGCTGTGGGGAGATCCTGCCCCTCGGCCCCGCTCAGGTCAGAGCCCACCTGCAGAGCTGCCTCCAGCCCTGGGAGGCCAGCAGGAGCATTCTGAGCTGCTGGAGCGAGTCCAGAGGGGACCACGGAGCTGCTCCCAGGGCTGGAGCGCCTCTGGAGCCAGCTTGGGAGAGCTGGGGGTGTCCAGGTGGAGAAGAGAAGGCTCCGCAGAGACCTCAGAGCCCCTCAAAAGGGCTAAAGCCATGGTACTTGGGAACGCTTTAGTATCCTGAGGCTAGAATTAGATACACTGGAAGCAGTGTAGGAGCCTGCTGAAGAACTTGGCAAAAGATAGGGAACAGAAGCTTGCTAGATCCAGTGAAGAAATCGCTGAAGCAGCTAGCAAGAGACTGCGCATGCCCAGGAAAGAAAGGTGGAAAGCGCAAAGCGAGGAAGACGCTCAGCCTTCATCCAAACCAGCACCGAGCTTTCCTCAGCGCGAGCACCAGGGAGCACCGCGCCTGCGCTCCACCTATGCTAGTGCTGATAACAAGTTCTAAGACATAGTTTGCATAACCACACCTTTTCTGGGGAAAAGGATGAAGATGCATAAATTGCAACCGTATCTTGCAAACTGCTGTGTGCCTGGGGCTGCGGGCGTGTTCGGAGGAGCGATCCCCGCACGGCCAGCGCGCTGAATACAGCAAATACCCGCTTCTTGGACTTTGTCTCAGAAGTGTCTCTTGGCCCGGTTTGGGGCCAATCACCCTTGCAGTGCCTCAAGGGGCTCCCGCAGAGCTGGAGGGGGGCTGGCAGCACCCGGAAGAGGGAGCACCCGGCACCGGGAGCAGCCAGAGCTGGCAGCACCTGCATCTTGGCCCAGCCAGCTGCCGCCAGGTTTGGTGGTGCCTGAGCAGGGCGGGGACGATGCCAGGGACATCCCGCAGTGGCGTCTCCCCTGTTCCGCTGGGCGTGCGCTCGGTCCCAAACGGCACGCCCGTCCTGATCTCAGTCTCACTGCATGTTTAGACACGCTCACAGCCCCGGATTTCATCCCATGCCAGTGGCAGACCCGTGCAGCCCCAGACCCAATGCCAAGGCCAGGCCGGAGGCAAACGCCACATTTAGCCTTCACGCCAATGGCAGCTCTAATGTAAAACACCCAGCCCTAACGCCGAGGCCAGTCCCAATTCCAGCCCCTTCCTAAATGCTCAGCCCTAAACCAAATGCCACGGTGTAATAAATGAATTGGTTTCAGTGTGTTGATTTTTACTGTTTGGATGAGATATAAAAGACGGGAGTTGATAGTTGGATAAATGGGCATGTTAACTGAGGATATTGTGAGACTATCTGGGTGTAATATCAGAGTGTGTGCACCAGGTGGAGACGCAATTGGGGATGTGATGACGTGATGGACTAGAAAATTACTTCATGCAGGTGATGTCAACATCTTGGACCGCTTATACAATCATTCGATGCCCTCAGGAAATGATTGGACAAAAATGTATCTTGATAAAGATCAATAGAACCCCTGGAAGCGAGCCAATCAGAAGAAGAATCCAAAATCCACCAACTGTGAATGGCCAGAGGGCATAAGAACGGACCTGGGACTTTATGCGGGGAGCTCCTGCAGAACTTGGGGTCCCAGGGAGCACCCAGTGGGTCACACTGTTCTTTGTGTGTGCTGGTTTACTCTGGCTTGTCACGCGGAGCCTGGACTTGTCCTGGGTTCCCGCTCTCAGTCGTTAATAAATAAACGAGTTGGCTTTTCTTTATTAAAAAAAAGTCTCAGCCTCGTTTATAACAATGGTGAGCTCGAAGGCCAAAGCCAGCCCCCACTGCAACTCTAAGATCAAGCCCAACACCAATCCCAACTGAAGCCCTAAGTCCAGCTTCGAGCCCAGCCCCAGCCCACACTCCAATGCCGCCTTTAGCTCTAACTCCCAAACTCAGCCCCAACTGCTGCCCTAAGGCCAACACCATTCATGCAGTTAAGGCCAGTGCCCCAGGTGCACTCCCTAGCCCAGGGCAGGCTCCAAGCTCAAGGCCACATTTAGCCCTAAGGGCAGGGCCAGCCCTAAGGCCGGCCTGAGCCGCAATGGCAGCCAAAGGCACCCCAAGTGGGGCTTCGACGCTGACCCCTCCCCCAGCCCGCCCTGATGCCGGCCCTGCCCCCCGCGCTGCGAGCCAGGCGCAGTCCCCGTGTGTCACAGAGGCTGCGGCCTGTGGAGCAATCAGGGGGCTCGGTGCGGTATTAGCACTGGCTATCCCCGAGCCCCCTGCCTCTGGGCCAATGTCGTCACCTGGTGACGTTGTGGCCCCACCACCTGCGCCGCAGAGTCGTCACAAAGGGCAGTGGCGACATTAGGACTTCCTGGCCAGCCGCTATTTCCAGGCATGACGCTTAAGCATGGATAGGCTGCCTCTGGTAGTGGTCACAGAATGCCTGCTAGTAGTGGCTCAGCGGCTCTGAGACAGCTCTTTGCAGCGTCCAGCGGGGGAGTTAAGGGCAGCCTTGAATCGAATGACTGCAACCATATCTTGCAAACTGCTGTGTGCCTGGGGCTGCGGGCGTGTTCGGAGGAGCGATCCCCGCACGGCCAGCGCGCTGAATACAGCAAATACCCGCTTCTTGGACTTTGTCTCAGAAGTGTCTCTTGGCCCGGTTTGGGGCCAATCACCCTTGCAGTGCCTCAAGGGGCTCCCGCAGAGCTGGAGGGGGGCTGGCAGCACCCGGAAGAGGGAGCACCCGGCACCGGGAGCAGCCAGAGCTGGCAGCACCTGCATCTTGGCCCAGCCAGCTGCCGCCAGGTTTGGTGGTGCCTGAGCAGGGCGGGGACAATGCCAGGGACATCCCGCAGTGGCGTCTCCCCTGTTCCGCTGGGCGTGCGCTCGGTCCCAAACGGCACGCCCGTCCTGATCTCAGTCTCACTGCATGTTTAGACACGCTCACAGCCCCGGATTTCATCCCATGCCAGTGGCAGACCCGTGCAGCCCCAGACCCAATGCCAAGGCCAGGCCGGAGGCAAACGCCACATTTAGCCTTCACGCCAATGGCAGCTCTAATGTAAAACACCCAGCCCTAACGCCGAGGCCAGTCCCAATTCCAGCCCCTTCCTAAATGCTCAGCCCTAAACCAAATGCCACGCTGAGCTCAAAGGCCAAAGCTAGCCGCAACTGTAACTCTAAGATTTCAGTTCTGTCTTAATGATTTCAGTTATAAAACAGGGAGTTATAAAATGGGATTAATTCTTATTGTGAGGCCTGAAGGCCAGCTGCTGACCACCACAAAAATTCCCCCTTTTTTTTTAAATATGAAAGCAGCATCTGTCATCCTGTCTGCAGGGCCCTTGGAGGCAGGCTTACAAACACGGCCCAACAGGCCGAGGCCCTTTCAGCCAGAGATGGATCCCATTGTATCGTTGGCGATGTAACAATCCTATCCAAAAGCTGTCTAATGGGATTACCAGCGATCCAAACTCTCAAAGTGGCATGCGGCAGGCTTCTTAACTTAAAAGTTACAACTTAACAACTGAACTCTAGGAACGGGAAACTTTAGAACCATGGGAAACTTAGAGCTCGAACACCTTGATGGAAGAAGGCGTGCAAGGCTTTGGCTTGTGCAAGTGTGTCTGGTTGTGGGGCCGTCCAGGCAGGGCGGTCAGCAGTGTAGGGACGGTGCCGATATTGCGGTGTTCCGAAGGGGAGCGATGGCTCTGGGTCTCTCTTCTGGTCTCTCTCGCGTCCTTTGTTGTTATACATGCTGGGGACAGCTCCAGCCCCGGTAATAGCGCTGTGTCTGCTGCTGCTGCTGCGGCAGTGGCGACATTAGCACTTCCTGGCCAGCCGCTATTTCCAGGCATGATGCTTAGGCGTGGATCGGCCGCCTGTGATAGTGTGTCTGCCTTGGGCGAGCGTTTTTGTGATGGCTGTGCAGGCGCGTTGGATACAGCTGCAGGACGCTCTGTTTCCACAGAAACTTTGTGGCCAGCACTGCCAGGCATGGTCACAGGATGCCTGCTAGTAGCGGCTCAGCAGTGGCCAGAGACTTGGCAGCAGCTGGACGTGGTCCTGCGGTGGCCAGCGCTAAGCGCTGCCCTGCAGCTGTGGCAGGCAGGGCACGGAGGGGCTGGAGGACACTTGTTTAACGCAGCGCGGCCGGGTGGGACAGCAACCCCCGTTTGGTTCGGTGGCAGCACTTTCCGGGGTTAAGGTAGGGCCCGAGCAGCTCCGGGGCGACGAGGGACAGCAACCCCGGCTCAGCAAAGGTAGGACCTGAGCAGCGCTGGGGCAATGCGGGACCAAATCGGAAGAGTTCGGACAACACCCACAGCCCGCCAAAGGTAAAACAAGGTAAAACAAAATAAAATTGGCAAAAATTACATCAAACGCCTTGAGTGATCTTTGCTTTCCCAGCGAGTCGCTTGCGATGCAAACAAATCCCAAAGCCCCCGCCCTCCCCATGGGAGAGGAGGCTGGAGCTCCCCCAGCCTCAGCTGGGGTGAGGAGCACGCATGGCCCGGGACTGTCTCCATCCCTCTCCGTCCTTGGGGATCCTGGGGGGCCCTGGGGAGTTTTCACGCCTCTCCTGTCGGGGAACGATCAGGGGTGGGGGGATCTCTGTCCCTGTCATGCCAGGGGATGCTCGGGGTGGTCAGCCCAGGGCTGAGAGGGACAGAGACCCCCTGGCCCCCAGCCCCCACACGCATTTCCCAGGGCGAGAGGGACGGACACCCCTCGAGTGCCCCCCGGGTGCCTGGACACAATAAAAGTGGCAGAAATCAAACTTAACAGCACACTAAATGCCTTGGCTGATATTTGCTTTGTCGAGGCCGCGCTGTGTCACAATGGACGCTGGGTTCCGTGAGGCTCCCCTTGGGTGACAACGCTTCCGAATAACCACTCGAGAGCCGAGGGCTGTCGGAGCTCTGAGACCGCTCTTTGCAGCGTCCAGCGGGGAGTTAAGGGCAGCCTTGAATCGAACGATATCAATGCAAAAGGATGCAAAGCACAGCAGGGTGTGAACAGGAGCTTTGAAGCCCTTGGCACGCAGGATATTTCAGAGGAGAAATCCCCTGGTTCACCTGGCCCCAATCAAGAGTGGCCACTGCTGAATGCCACACTCCTGTGGTGTTTTTTATTTAATGTTTATATTTGATAGGGTTCCATTGTTGCTGAGTTTTGGGAATGCCCGGGGTGTGATGTCATTGACCCACCGCCTCGCGACCAATCAGATCGCTCTGCTACATTCTGGCCCCGCCCCTCATTGTTTCCTCACAATGTGGAACCTTGGCGCTCGATTCCCATTGGCTGCCGCCCAGGGGGCGGGGCTTAGGCTGCCTATATAAGGCGGCGGCGGTGGTGGGGCCTCAGTTGCGGTCAAAACAAAATAAAACTAAGTAAAACACGGTAAAACACGGTAAAACACGGTAAAACAAGGTAAAACACGGTAAAACACGGTAAAACAAGGTAAAACACGGTAAAACAAGGTAAAACACGGTAAAACACGGTAAAACAAGGTAAAACACGGTAAAACAAGGTAAAACACGGTAAAACACGGTAAAACACGGTAAAACAAGGTAAAACACGGTAAAACACGGTAAAACAAGGTAAAACACGGTAAAACAAGGTAAAACACGGTAAAACACGGTAAAACAAGGTAAAACACGGTAAAACAAGGTAAAACACGGTAAAACACGGTAAAACACGGTAAAACAAGGTAAAACACGGTAAAACACGGTAAAACAAAATAAAATTGGCAAAAATCGCATCAAATGCCTTGAGTGATCTTTGCTCTCCCAGTGAGTCGCTTGCGATGCAAACAAATCGCAAAGCCCCCGCCCTCCGCCATGGGAGAGGAGGCTGGAGCACCCCCGGCCCCAGCTGGGGCGAGGAGCACGCATGGCCCGGGACTGTCTCCGTCCCTCCCCGTCCTCGGGGGTCCCGTGGTGTCTTCAGGCCTCTCCTGTCGGGGAACGATCGGGAGTGGGGGGATCTCTGTCCCTGTCATGCCGGGGGATGCTCGGGGCGGTCAGCCCAGGGCTGAGAGGGACGCAGCCCCCCTGGCCCCCAGCCCCCGCACGCATTTCCCGGGGCGAGAGGGACCGAGCCGTGCAGTGTGCGGAAAGGCTGCTCGGCCGAGGTGCTCTCTTGCGCGCCCGGTGCTGCGGCCACGCCTCCCGCTGCCTCTCCCGGTGCCCTCTCCTCGCTGCCGGCCTCAGGGGGCGGCGCCCGCTGTGTTCCCACCCTCATCCTTGCATTGTTCTCCGTTTTAAATTGCTTTAGCAAGCCCGCTAGAAGCCTCCAAGGCTTTAGCACATTAATTGCTGTCTCATCTCCTGTGGGAGCCGCTTCGATTATAATTTTACCAGCCTGCTTCAACTTTTCCAAGTCCAGGGCAGTCCCCTGGGAGCCGTCTAGTCTGTGGCTCCTACACCATGTGATTAAGGCTCTTAAAGCCTGTTTGTCGTATTTTATGCCTTTTTTTTTGTTGTTAAAAGCAAGTCCATACCTGTAGTACGGGGTCTTCTGGTGCCAAAACTCATGTACCCATGCTGGCAATGTCTCCCAATTACCAAAAAGGAAAAAGAAAAAAAAGAAATAGAAGGGAAGGTCCAGACCAAGCACCAGCACACTGTGCTACCTTTAGTGCCGCCGAGGTGGGGTGGGGGGAGCGAAGCAGTTTGGAGCGTCTGATCTGCCTCCTCTGCTCTTGGGAGCAGTTTGGCTGCAATGCGGCCGCCCGTCCTCCGAGCTGCAGGCGCGGTGCCCGCTCGCTGCAGCCGAGCCTTGGCCCACTCACGGTGCTCTCAGCACGGGACGCAGGAGCAGGGCAGGGGTTCCACAACTCACTCGTGGTTCCGCTCCAGGGGTGCCCCTGGCTTTTCCCTCCGACTTGCACCAGTTTTGCCTTCCTTTTTATGGGCCTCAGGGTGGGCTAGCAATGGTCCAAACTGCCCGTATAATGAGAAGCAGACAAAATGAGGAGGCGCTGTTGGAGGATTTCAGGTTTAGAGCAGTCATGGTGAAAAAGCACTTTTGGAGCCTTTCAGGTGTTGAGCAGCCACAGTGACGAAGCACTTTTTGGAGCCTTTCTGTTCTTGTTAGGCTCCTACAGCAGGCCTGCCAGAAGGACCTGGGGGTGCCGCTGGGTGAGAGCTGGCCCTGCCGCGGCCCTGTGTGCTGGGAGCCAGAACCGCCCTGTGCTGGGCTGAGCCCCCGGGGCGGGAATCCTGCCCCTCTGCCCCGCTCAGGTGAGATCACCCCTCCCTGCAGAGCTGCCTGCAGCCCTGGGGGCCCAGCACAGGAAGGACAGGGAGCTGCTGCAGCCAGTCCAGGGCAGGGACACCGAGATGGTGAGAGGGATGGAGCAGCCCTGCTGGGAGGAAAGGCTGAGAGAATTGGGACTGTTGTGCCTGGAGAAGGGAAGGCTCCAGCAGGACCTTAGAGTGGCCTTCCAGGACTTGAAAGGAGCCTACAGGAAAGACAGAGAGAGTCTCTTTAGCAAGGCCGCAGCTGCTGTTGGTGACCAGAAAAATTAGGAGCCGGCAGCGACCAGGACCGAGATGGAAACGAAAAGAAACACTGCCCGACATTGTTGATTTGGGCTAATTTAGGTCACCTCCCACGTCTCCCGCAATGGGCGCAGTGCGGAACCGGGCACGGCACCGGGATGGCCTTGGGGATCCTGGCATTTCTTGGACGCTCGGGGAAGCGTAGGGACGCTCATCAAAAGCTGGCCAGGCTTTAGGCAGCACCTTCACGAGCTTGGGATAAAACTCCCAGATGGCCCTTCCCAGCAGCTCCAGGGCCGCGTGGGGTAACGCTGCGGAAAACGAACACACGGGAGGTGGCTGAACTGGCTCCGCAGGGATTCCAAAGCACTTCCGGGGTGTCCTTTACCTCTTCTCTGTGTTCGCAGGGGTTTGCTCCTTCCTTCTCCCGGACCTTCTTCCTTCTCTCGGGCTGATCCGCTGGCGTGGGCAGCAGCTGTGGGGAGATCCTGCCCCTCGGCCCCGCTCAGGTCAGAGCCCACCTGCAGAGCTGCCTCCAGCCCTGGGAGGCCAGCAGGAGCATTCTGAGCTGCTGGAGCGAGTCCAGAGGGGACCACGGAGCTGCTCCCAGGGCTGGAGCGCCTCTGGAGCCAGCTTGGGAGAGCTGGGGGTGTCCAGGTGGAGAAGAGAAGGCTCCGCGGAGACCTCAGAGCCCCTCAAAAGGGCTAAAGCCATGGTACTTGGGAACGCTTTAGTATCCTGAGGCTAGAATTAGATACACTGGAAGCAGTGTAGGAGCCTGCTGAAGAACTTGGCAAAAGATAGGGAACAGAAGCTTGCTAGATCCAGTGAAGAAATCGCTGAAGCAGCTAGCAAGAGACTGCGCATGCCCAGGAAAGAAAGGTGGAAAGCGCAAAGCGAGGAAGACGCTCAGCCTTCATCCAAACCAGCACCGAGCTTTCCTCAGCGCGAGCACCAGGGAGCACCGCGCCTGCGCTCCGCCTATGCTAGTGCTGATAACAAGTTCTAAGACATAGTTTGCATAACCACACCTTTTCTGGGGAAAAGGATGAAGATGCATAAATTGCAACCGTATCTTGCAAACTGCTGTGTGCCTGGGGCTGCGGGCGTGTTCGGAGGAGCGATCCCCGCACGGCCAGCGCGCTGAATACAGCAAATACCCGCTTCTTGGACTTTGTCTCAGAAGTGTCTCTTGGCCCGGTTTGGGGCCAATCACCCTTGCAGTGCCTCAAGGGGCTCCCGCAGAGCTGGAGGGGGGCTGGCAGCACCCGGAAGAGGGAGCACCCGGCACCGGGAGCAGCCAGAGCTGGCAGCACCTGCATCTTGGCCCAGCCAGCTGCCGCCAGGTTTGGTGGTGCCTGAGCAGGGCGGGGACGATGCCAGGGACATCCCGCAGTGGCGTCTCCCCTGTTCCGCTGGGCGTGCGCTCGGTCCCAAACGGCACGCCCGTCCTGATCTCAGTCTCACTGCATGTTTAGACACGCTCACAGCCCCGGATTTCATCCCATGCCAGTGGCAGACCCGTGCAGCCCCAGACCCAATGCCAAGGCCAGGCCGGAGGCAAACGCCACATTTAGCCTTCACGCCAATGGCAGCTCTAATGTAAAACACCCAGCCCTAACGCCGAGGCCAGTCCCAATTCCAGCCCCTTCCTAAATGCTCAGCCCTAAACCAAATGCCACGGTGTAATAAATGAATTGGTTTCAGTGTGTTGATTTTTACTGTTTGGATGAGATATAAAAGACGGGAGTTGATAGTTGGATAAATGGGCATGTTAACTGAGGATATTGTGAGACTATCTGGGTGTAATATCAGAGTGTGTGCACCAGGTGGAGACGCAATTGGGGATGTGATGACGTGATGGACTAGAAAATTACTTCATGCAGGTGATGTCAACATCTTGGACCGCTTATACAATCATTCGATGCCCTCAGGAAATGATTGGACAAAAATGTATCTTGATAAAGATCAATAGAACCCCTGGAAGCGAGCCAATCAGAAGAAGAATCCAAAATCCACCAATTGTGAATGGCCAGAGGGCATAAGAACGGACCTGGGACTTTATGCGGGGAGCTCCTGCAGAACTTGGGGTCCCAGGGAGCACCCAGTGGGTCACACTGTTCTTTGTGTGTGCTGGTTTACTCTGGCTTGTCACGCGGAGCCTGGACTTGTCCTGGGTTCCCGCTCTCAGTCGTTAATAAATAAACGAGTTGGCTTTTCTTTATTAAAAAAAAGTCTCAGCCTCGTTTATAACAATGGTGAGCTCGAAGGCCAAAGCCAGCCCCCACTGCAACTCTAAGATCAAGCCCAACACCAATCCCAACTGAAGCCCTAAGTCCAGCTTCGAGCCCAGCCCCAGCCCACACTCCAATGCCGCCTTTAGCTCTAACTCCCAAACTCAGCCCCAACTGCTGCCCTAAGGCCAACACCATTCATGCAGTTAAGGCCAGTGCCCCAGGTGCACTCCCTAGCCCAGGGCAGGCTCCAAGCTCAAGGCCACATTTAGCCCTAAGGGCAGGGCCAGCCCTAAGGCCGGCCTGAGCCGCAATGGCAGCCAAAGGCACCCCAAGTGGGGCTTCGACGCTGACCCCTCCCCCAGCCCGCCCTGATGCCGGCCCTGCCCCCCGCGCTGCGAGCCAGGCGCAGTCCCCGTGTGTCACAGAGGCTGCGGCCTGTGGAGCAATCAGGGGGCTCGGTGCGGTATTAGCACTGGCTATCCCCGAGCCCCCTGCCTCTGGGCCAATGTCGTCACCTGGTGACGTTGTGGCCCCACCACCTGCGCCGCAGAGTCGTCACAAAGGGCAGTGGCGACATTAGGACTTCCTGGCCAGCCGCTATTTCCAGGCATGACGCTTAAGCATGGATAGGCTGCCTCTGGTAGTGGTCACAGAATGCCTGCTAGTAGTGGCTCAGCGGCTCTGAGACAGCTCTTTGCAGCGTCCAGCGGGGGAGTTAAGGGCAGCCTTGAATCGAATGACTGCAACCATATCTTGCAAACTGCTGTGTGCCTGGGGCTGCGGGCGTGTTCGGAGGAGCGATCCCCGCACGGCCAGCGCGCTGAATACAGCAAATACCCGCTTCTTGGACTTTGTCTCAGAAGTGTCTCTTGGCCCGGTTTGGGGCCAATCACCCTTGCAGTGCCTCAAGGGGCTCCCGCAGAGCTGGAGGGGGGCTGGCAGCACCCGGAAGAGGGAGCACCCGGCACCGGGAGCAGCCAGAGCTGGCAGCACCTGCATCTTGGCCCAGCCAGCTGCCGCCAGGTTTGGTGGTGCCTGAGCAGGGCGGGGACGATGCCAGGGACATCCCGCAGTGGCGTCTCCCCTGTTCCGCTGGGCGTGCGCTCGGTCCCAAACGGCACGCCCGTCCTGATCTCAGTCTCACTGCATGTTTAGACACGCTCACAGCCCCGGATTTCATCCCATGCCAGTGGCAGACCCGTGCAGCCCCAGACCCAATGCCAAGGCCAGGCCGGAGGCAAACGCCACATTTAGCCTTCACGCCAATGGCAGCTCTAATGTAAAACACCCAGCCCTAACGCCGAGGCCAGTCCCAATTCCAGCCCCTTCCTAAATGCTCAGCCCTAAACCAAATGCCACGCTGAGCTCAAAGGCCAAAGCTAGCCGCAACTGTAACTCTAAGATTTCAGTTCTGTCTTAATGATTTCAGTTATAAAACAGGGAGTTATAAAATGGGATTAATTCTTATTGTGAGGCCTGAAGGCCAGCTGCTGACCACCACAAAAATTCCCCCTTTTTTTTTAAATATGAAAGCAGCATCTGTCATCCTGTCTGCAGGGCCCTTGGAGGCAGGCTTACAAACACGGCCCAACAGGCCGAGGCCCTTTCAGCCAGAGATGGATCCCATTGTATCGTTGGCGATGTAACAATCCTATCCAAAAGCTGTCTAATGGGATTACCAGCGATCCAAACTCTCAAAGTGGCATGCGGCAGGCTTCTTAACTTAAAAGTTACAACTTAACAACTGAACTCTAGGAACGGGAAACTTTAGAACCATGGGAAACTTAGAGCTCGAACACCTTGATGGAAGAAGGCGTGCAAGGCTTTGGCTTGTGCAAGTGTGTCTGGTTGTGGGGCCGTCCAGGCAGGGCGGTCAGCAGTGTAGGGACGGTGCCGATATTGCGGTGTTCCGAAGGGGAGCGATGGCTCTGGGTCTCTCTTCTGGTCTCTCTCGCGTCCTTTGTTGTTATACATGCTGGGGACAGCTCCAGCCCCGGTAATAGCGCTGTGTCTGCTGCTGCTGCTGCGGCAGTGGCGACATTAGCACTTCCTGGCCAGCCGCTATTTCCAGGCATGATGCTTAGGCGTGGATCGGCCGCCTGTGATAGTGTGTCTGCCTTGGGCGAGCGTTTTTGTGATGGCTGTGCAGGCGCGTTGGATACAGCTGCAGGACGCTCTGTTTCCACAGAAACTTTGTGGCCAGCACTGCCAGGCATGGTCACAGGATGCCTGCTAGTAGCGGCTCAGCAGTGGCCAGAGACTTGGCAGCAGCTGGACGTGGTCCTGCGGTGGCCAGCGCTAAGCGCTGCCCTGCAGCTGTGGCAGGCAGGGCACGGAGGGGCTGGAGGACACTTGTTTAACGCAGCGCGGCCGGGTGGGACAGCAACCCCCGTTTGGTTCGGTGGCAGCACTTTCCGGGGTTAAGGTAGGGCCCGAGCAGCTCCGGGGCGACGAGGGACAGCAACCCCGGCTCAGCAAAGGTAGGACCTGAGCAGCGCTGGGGCAATGCGGGACCAAATCGGAAGAGTTCGGACAACACCCACAGCCCGCCAAAGGTAAAACAAGGTAAAACAAAATAAAATTGGCAAAAATTACATCAAACGCCTTGAGTGATCTTTGCTTTCCCAGCGAGTCGCTTGCGATGCAAACAAATCCCAAAGCCCCCGCCCTCCCCATGGGAGAGGAGGCTGGAGCTCCCCCAGCCTCAGCTGGGGTGAGGAGCACGCATGGCCCGGGACTGTCTCCATCCCTCTCCGTCCTTGGGGATCCTGGGGGGCCCTGGGGAGTTTTCACGCCTCTCCTGTCGGGGAACGATCAGGGGTGGGGGGATCTCTGTCCCTGTCATGCCAGGGGATGCTCGGGGTGGTCAGCCCAGGGCTGAGAGGGACAGAGACCCCCTGGCCCCCAGCCCCCACACGCATTTCCCAGGGCGAGAGGGACGGACACCCCTCGAGTGCCCCCCGGGTGCCTGGACACAATAAAAGTGGCAGAAATCAAACTTAACAGCACACTAAATGCCTTGGCTGATATTTGCTTTGTCGAGGCCGCGCTGTGTCACAATGGACGCTGGGTTCCGTGAGGCTCCCCTTGGGTGACAACGCTTCCGAATAACCACTCGAGAGCCGAGGGCTGTCGGAGCTCTGAGACCGCTCTTTGCAGCGTCCAGCGGGGAGTTAAGGGCAGCCTTGAATCGAACGATATCAATGCAAAAGGATGCAAAGCACAGCAGGGTGTGAACAGGAGCTTTGAAGCCCTTGGCACGCAGGATATTTCAGAGGAGAAATCCCCTGGTTCACCTGGCCCCAATCAAGAGTGGCCACTGCTGAATGCCACACTCCTGTGGTGTTTTTTATTTAATGTTTATATTTGATAGGGTTCCATTGTTGCTGAGTTTTGGGAATGCCCGGGGTGTGATGTCATTGACCCACCGCCTCGCGACCAATCAGATCGCTCTGCTACATTCTGGCCCCGCCCCTCATTGTTTCCTCACAATGTGGAACCTTGGCGCTCGATTCCCATTGGCTGCCGCCCAGGGGGGCGGGGCTTAGGCTGCCTATATAAGGCGGCGGCGGTGGTGGGGCCTCAGTTGCGGTCAAAACAAAATAAAACTAAGTAAAACACGGTAAAACACGGTAAAACACGGTAAAACACGGTAAAACACGGTAAAACAAGGTAAAACACGGTAAAACACGGTAAAACAAGGTAAAACACGGTAAAACAAGGTAAAACACGGTAAAACACGGTAAAACAAGGTAAAACACGGTAAAACAAGGTAAAACACGGTAAAACAAGGTAAAACACGGTAAAACACGGTAAAACACGGTAAAACACGGTAAAACAAAATAAAATTGGCAAAAATCGCATCAAATGCCTTGAGTGATCTTTGCTCTCCCAGTGAGTCGCTTGCGATGCAAACAAATCGCAAAGCCCCCGCCCTCCGCCATGGGAGAGGAGGCTGGAGCACCCCCGGCCCCAGCTGGGGCGAGGAGCACGCATGGCCCGGGACTGTCTCCGTCCCTCCCCGTCCTCGGGGGTCCCGTGGTGTCTTCAGGCCTCTCCTGTCGGGGAACGATCGGGAGTGGGGGGATCTCTGTCCCTGTCATGCCGGGGGATGCTCGGGGCGGTCAGCCCAGGGCTGAGAGGGACGCAGCCCCCCTGGCCCCCAGCCCCCGCACGCATTTCCCGGGGCGAGAGGGACCGAGCCGTGCAGTGTGCGGAAAGGCTGCTCGGCCGAGGTGCTCTCTTGCGCGCCCGGTGCTGCGGCCACGCCTCCCGCTGCCTCTCCCGGTGCCCTCTCCTCGCTGCCGGCCTCAGGGGGCGGCGCCCGCTGTGTTCCCACCCTCATCCTTGCATTGTTCTCCGTTTTAAATTGCTTTAGCAAGCCCGCTAGAAGCCTCCAAGGCTTTAGCACATTAATTGCTGTCTCATCTCCTGTGGGAGCCGCTTCGATTATAATTTTACCAGCCTGCTTCAACTTTTCCAAGTCCAGGGCAGTCCCCTGGGAGCCGTCTAGTCTGTGGCTCCTACACCATGTGATTAAGGCTCTTAAAGCCTGTTTGTCGTATTTTATGCCTTTTTTTTGTTGTTAAAAGCAAGTCCATACCTGTAGTACGGGGTCTTCTGGTGCCAAAACTCATGTACCCATGCTGGCAATGTCTCCCAATTACCAAAAAGGAAAAAGAAAAAAAAGAAATAGAAGGGAAGGTCCAGACCAAGCACCAGCACACTGTGCTACCTTTAGTGCCGCCGAGGTGGGGTGGGGGGAGCGAAGCAGTTTGGAGCGTCTGATCTGCCTCCTCTGCTCTTGGGAGCAGTTTGGCTGCAATGCGGCCGCCCGTCCTCCGAGCTGCAGGCGCGGTGCCCGCTCGCTGCAGCCGAGCCTTGGCCCACTCACGGTGCTCTCAGCACGGGACGCAGGAGCAGGGCAGGGGTTCCACAACTCACTCGTGGTTCCGCTCCAGGGGTGCCCCTGGCTTTTCCCTCCGACTTGCACCAGTTTTGCCTTCCTTTTTATGGGCCTCAGGGTGGGCTAGCAATGGTCCAAACTGCCCGTATAATGAGAAGCAGACAAAATGAGGAGGCGCTGTTGGAGGATTTCAGGTTTAGAGCAGTCATGGTGAAAAAGCACTTTTGGAGCCTTTCAGGTGTTGAGCAGCCACAGTGACGAAGCACTTTTTGGAGCCTTTCTGTTCTTGTTAGGCTCCTACAGCAGGCCTGCCAGAAGGACCTGGGGGTGCCGCTGGGTGAGAGCTGGCCCTGCCGCGGCCCTGTGTGCTGGGAGCCAGAACCGCCCTGTGCTGGGCTGAGCCCCCGGGGCGGGAATCCTGCCCCTCTGCCCCGCTCAGGTGAGATCACCCCTCCCTGCAGAGCTGCCTGCAGCCCTGGGGGCCCAGCACAGGAAGGACAGGGAGCTGCTGCAGCCAGTCCAGGGCAGGGACACCGAGATGGTGAGAGGGATGGAGCAGCCCTGCTGGGAGGAAAGGCTGAGAGAATTGGGACTGTTGTGCCTGGAGAAGGGAAGGCTCCAGCAGGACCTTAGAGTGGCCTTCCAGGACTTGAAAGGAGCCTACAGGAAAGACAGAGAGAGTCTCTTTAGCAAGGCCGCAGCTGCTGTTGGTGACCAGAAAAATTAGGAGCCGGCAGCGACCAGGACCGAGATGGAAACGAAAAGAAACACTGCCCGACATTGTTGATTTGGGCTAATTTAGGTCACCTCCCACGTCTCCCGCAATGGGCGCAGTGCGGAACCGGGCACGGCACCGGGATGGCCTTGGGGATCCTGGCATTTCTTGGACGCTCGGGGAAGCGTAGGGACGCTCATCAAAAGCTGGCCAGGCTTTAGGCAGCACCTTCACGAGCTTGGGATAAAACTCCCAGATGGCCCTTCCCAGCAGCTCCAGGGCCGCGTGGGGTAACGCTGCGGAAAACGAACACACGGGAGGTGGCTGAACTGGCTCCGCAGGGATTCCAAAGCACTTCCGGGGTGTCCTTTACCTCTTCTCTGTGTTCGCAGGGGTTTGCTCCTTCCTTCTCCCGGACCTTCTTCCTTCTCTCGGGCTGATCCGCTGGCGTGGGCAGCAGCTGTGGGGAGATCCTGCCCCTCGGCCCCGCTCAGGTCAGAGCCCACCTGCAGAGCTGCCTCCAGCCCTGGGAGGCCAGCAGGAGCATTCTGAGCTGCTGGAGCGAGTCCAGAGGGGACCACGGAGCTGCTCCCAGGGCTGGAGCGCCTCTGGAGCCAGCTTGGGAGAGCTGGGGGTGTCCAGGTGGAGAAGAGAAGGCTCCGCGGAGACCTCAGAGCCCCTCAAAAGGGCTAAAGCCATGGTACTTGGGAACGCTTTAGTATCCTGAGGCTAGAATTAGATACACTGGAAGCAGTGTAGGAGCCTGCTGAAGAACTTGGCAAAAGATAGGGAACAGAAGCTTGCTAGATCCAGTGAAGAAATCGCTGAAGCAGCTAGCAAGAGACTGCGCATGCCCAGGAAAGAAAGGTGGAAAGCGCAAAGCGAGGAAGACGCTCAGCCTTCATCCAAACCAGCACCGAGCTTTCCTCAGCGCGAGCACCAGGGAGCACCGCGCCTGCGCTCCGCCTATGCTAGTGCTGATAACAAGTTCTAAGACATAGTTTGCATAACCACACCTTTTCTGGGGAAAAGGATGAAGATGCATAAATTGCAACCGTATCTTGCAAACTGCTGTGTGCCTGGGGCTGCGGGCGTGTTCGGAGGAGCGATCCCCGCACGGCCAGCGCGCTGAATACAGCAAATACCCGCTTCTTGGACTTTGTCTCAGAAGTGTCTCTTGGCCCGGTTTGGGGCCAATCACCCTTGCAGTGCCTCAAGGGGCTCCCGCAGAGCTGGAGGGGGGCTGGCAGCACCCGGAAGAGGGAGCACCCGGCACCGGGAGCAGCCAGAGCTGGCAGCACCTGCATCTTGGCCCAGCCAGCTGCCGCCAGGTTTGGTGGTGCCTGAGCAGGGCGGGGACGATGCCAGGGACATCCCGCAGTGGCGTCTCCCCTGTTCCGCTGGGCGTGCGCTCGGTCCCAAACGGCACGCCCGTCCTGATCTCAGTCTCACTGCATGTTTAGACACGCTCACAGCCCCGGATTTCATCCCATGCCAGTGGCAGACCCGTGCAGCCCCAGACCCAATGCCAAGGCCAGGCCGGAGGCAAACGCCACATTTAGCCTTCACGCCAATGGCAGCTCTAATGTAAAACACCCAGCCCTAACGCCGAGGCCAGTCCCAATTCCAGCCCCTTCCTAAATGCTCAGCCCTAAACCAAATGCCACGGTGTAATAAATGAATTGGTTTCAGTGTGTTGATTTTTACTGTTTGGATGAGATATAAAAGACGGGAGTTGATAGTTGGATAAATGGGCATGTTAACTGAGGATATTGTGAGACTATCTGGGTGTAATATCAGAGTGTGTGCACCAGGTGGAGACGCAATTGGGGATGTGATGACGTGATGGACTAGAAAATTACTTCATGCAGGTGATGTCAACATCTTGGACCGCTTATACAATCATTCGATGCCCTCAGGAAATGATTGGACAAAAATGTATCTTGATAAAGATCAATAGAACCCCTGGAAGCGAGCCAATCAGAAGAAGAATCCAAAATCCACCAATTGTGAATGGCCAGAGGGCATAAGAACGGACCTGGGACTTTATGCGGGGAGCTCCTGCAGAACTTGGGGTCCCAGGGAGCACCCAGTGGGTCACACTGTTCTTTGTGTGTGCTGGTTTACTCTGGCTTGTCACGCGGAGCCTGGACTTGTCCTGGGTTCCCGCTCTCAGTCGTTAATAAATAAACGAGTTGGCTTTTCTTTATTAAAAAAAAGTCTCAGCCTCGTTTATAACAATGGTGAGCTCGAAGGCCAAAGCCAGCCCCCACTGCAACTCTAAGATCAAGCCCAACACCAATCCCAACTGAAGCCCTAAGTCCAGCTTCGAGCCCAGCCCCAGCCCACACTCCAATGCCGCCTTTAGCTCTAACTCCCAAACTCAGCCCCAACTGCTGCCCTAAGGCCAACACCATTCATGCAGTTAAGGCCAGTGCCCCAGGTGCACTCCCTAGCCCAGGGCAGGCTCCAAGCTCAAGGCCACATTTAGCCCTAAGGGCAGGGCCAGCCCTAAGGCCGGCCTGAGCCGCAATGGCAGCCAAAGGCACCCCAAGTGGGGCTTCGACGCTGACCCCTCCCCCAGCCCGCCCTGATGCCGGCCCTGCCCCCCGCGCTGCGAGCCAGGCGCAGTCCCCGTGTGTCACAGAGGCTGCGGCCTGTGGAGCAATCAGGGGGCTCGGTGCGGTATTAGCACTGGCTATCCCCGAGCCCCCTGCCTCTGGGCCAATGTCGTCACCTGGTGACGTTGTGGCCCCACCACCTGCGCCGCAGAGTCGTCACAAAGGGCAGTGGCGACATTAGGACTTCCTGGCCAGCCGCTATTTCCAGGCATGACGCTTAAGCATGGATAGGCTGCCTCTGGTAGTGGTCACAGAATGCCTGCTAGTAGTGGCTCAGCGGCTCTGAGACAGCTCTTTGCAGCGTCCAGCGGGGGAGTTAAGGGCAGCCTTGAATCGAATGACTGCAACCATATCTTGCAAACTGCTGTGTGCCTGGGGCTGCGGGCGTGTTCGGAGGAGCGATCCCCGCACGGCCAGCGCGCTGAATACAGCAAATACCCGCTTCTTGGACTTTGTCTCAGAAGTGTCTCTTGGCCCGGTTTGGGGCCAATCACCCTTGCAGTGCCTCAAGGGGCTCCCGCAGAGCTGGAGGGGGGCTGGCAGCACCCGGAAGAGGGAGCACCCGGCACCGGGAGCAGCCAGAGCTGGCAGCACCTGCATCTTGGCCCAGCCAGCTGCCGCCAGGTTTGGTGGTGCCTGAGCAGGGCGGGGACGATGCCAGGGACATCCCGCAGTGGCGTCTCCCCTGTTCCGCTGGGCGTGCGCTCGGTCCCAAACGGCACGCCCGTCCTGATCTCAGTCTCACTGCATGTTTAGACACGCTCACAGCCCCGGATTTCATCCCATGCCAGTGGCAGACCCGTGCAGCCCCAGACCCAATGCCAAGGCCAGGCCGGAGGCAAACGCCACATTTAGCCTTCACGCCAATGGCAGCTCTAATGTAAAACACCCAGCCCTAACGCCGAGGCCAGTCCCAATTCCAGCCCCTTCCTAAATGCTCAGCCCTAAACCAAATGCCACGCTGAGCTCAAAGGCCAAAGCTAGCCGCAACTGTAACTCTAAGATTTCAGTTCTGTCTTAATGATTTCAGTTATAAAACAGGGAGTTATAAAATGGGATTAATTCTTATTGTGAGGCCTGAAGGCCAGCTGCTGACCACCACAAAAATTCCCCCTTTTTTTTTAAATATGAAAGCAGCATCTGTCATCCTGTCTGCAGGGCCCTTGGAGGCAGGCTTACAAACACGGCCCAACAGGCCGAGGCCCTTTCAGCCAGAGATGGATCCCATTGTATCGTTGGCGATGTAACAATCCTATCCAAAAGCTGTCTAATGGGATTACCAGCGATCCAAACTCTCAAAGTGGCATGCGGCAGGCTTCTTAACTTAAAAGTTACAACTTAACAACTGAACTCTAGGAACGGGAAACTTTAGAACCATGGGAAACTTAGAGCTCGAACACCTTGATGGAAGAAGGCGTGCAAGGCTTTGGCTTGTGCAAGTGTGTCTGGTTGTGGGGCCGTCCAGGCAGGGCGGTCAGCAGTGTAGGGACGGTGCCGATATTGCGGTGTTCCGAAGGGGAGCGATGGCTCTGGGTCTCTCTTCTGGTCTCTCTCGCGTCCTTTGTTGTTATACATGCTGGGGACAGCTCCAGCCCCGGTAATAGCGCTGTGTCTGCTGCTGCTGCTGCGGCAGTGGCGACATTAGCACTTCCTGGCCAGCCGCTATTTCCAGGCATGATGCTTAGGCGTGGATCGGCCGCCTGTGATAGTGTGTCTGCCTTGGGCGAGCGTTTTTGTGATGGCTGTGCAGGCGCGTTGGATACAGCTGCAGGACGCTCTGTTTCCACAGAAACTTTGTGGCCAGCACTGCCAGGCATGGTCACAGGATGCCTGCTAGTAGCGGCTCAGCAGTGGCCAGAGACTTGGCAGCAGCTGGACGTGGTCCTGCGGTGGCCAGCGCTAAGCGCTGCCCTGCAGCTGTGGCAGGCAGGGCACGGAGGGGCTGGAGGACACTTGTTTAACGCAGCGCGGCCGGGTGGGACAGCAACCCCCGTTTGGTTCGGTGGCAGCACTTTCCGGGGTTAAGGTAGGGCCCGAGCAGCTCCGGGGCGACGAGGGACAGCAACCCCGGCTCAGCAAAGGTAGGACCTGAGCAGCGCTGGGGCAATGCGGGACCAAATCGGAAGAGTTCGGACAACACCCACAGCCCGCCAAAGGTAAAACAAGGTAAAACAAAATAAAATTGGCAAAAATTACATCAAACGCCTTGAGTGATCTTTGCTTTCCCAGCGAGTCGCTTGCGATGCAAACAAATCCCAAAGCCCCCGCCCTCCCCATGGGAGAGGAGGCTGGAGCTCCCCCAGCCTCAGCTGGGGTGAGGAGCACGCATGGCCCGGGACTGTCTCCATCCCTCTCCGTCCTTGGGGATCCTGGGGGGCCCTGGGGAGTTTTCACGCCTCTCCTGTCGGGGAACGATCAGGGGTGGGGGGATCTCTGTCCCTGTCATGCCAGGGGATGCTCGGGGTGGTCAGCCCAGGGCTGAGAGGGACAGAGACCCCCTGGCCCCCAGCCCCCACACGCATTTCCCAGGGCGAGAGGGACGGACACCCCTCGAGTGCCCCCCGGGTGCCTGGACACAATAAAAGTGGCAGAAATCAAACTTAACAGCACACTAAATGCCTTGGCTGATATTTGCTTTGTCGAGGCCGCGCTGTGTCACAATGGACGCTGGGTTCCGTGAGGCTCCCCTTGGGTGACAACGCTTCCGAATAACCACTCGAGAGCCGAGGGCTGTCGGAGCTCTGAGACCGCTCTTTGCAGCGTCCAGCGGGGAGTTAAGGGCAGCCTTGAATCGAACGATATCAATGCAAAAGGATGCAAAGCACAGCAGGGTGTGAACAGGAGCTTTGAAGCCCTTGGCACGCAGGATATTTCAGAGGAGAAATCCCCTGGTTCACCCGGCCCCAATCAAGAGTGGCCACTGCTGAATGCCACACTCCTGTGGTGTTTTTTATTTAATGTTTATATTTGATAGGGTTCCATTGTTGCTGAGTTTTGGGAATGCCCGGGGTGTGATGTCATTGACCCACCGCCTCGCGACCAATCAGATCGCTCTGCTACATTCTGGCCCCGCCCCTCATTGTTTCCTCACAATGTGGAACCTTGGCGCTCGATTCCCATTGGCTGCCGCCCAGGGGGGCGGGGCTTAGGCTGCCTATATAAGGCGGCGGCGGTGGTGGGGCCTCAGTTGCGGTCAAAACAAAATAAAACTAAGTAAAACACGGTAAAACACGGTAAAACACGGTAAAACACGGTAAAACACGGTAAAACAAGGTAAAACACGGTAAAACACGGTAAAACAAGGTAAAACACGGTAAAACAAGGTAAAACACGGTAAAACACGGTAAAACAAGGTAAAACACGGTAAAACAAGGTAAAACACGGTAAAACACGGTAAAACACGGTAAAACAAGGTAAAACACGGTAAAACACGGTAAAACAAAATAAAATTGGCAAAAATCGCATCAAATGCCTTGAGTGATCTTTGCTCTCCCAGTGAGTCGCTTGCGATGCAAACAAATCGCAAAGCCCCCGCCCTCCGCCATGGGAGAGGAGGCTGGAGCACCCCCGGCCCCAGCTGGGGCGAGGAGCACGCATGGCCCGGGACTGTCTCCGTCCCTCCCCGTCCTCGGGGGTCCCGTGGTGTCTTCAGGCCTCTCCTGTCGGGGAACGATCGGGAGTGGGGGGATCTCTGTCCCTGTCATGCCGGGGGATGCTCGGGGCGGTCAGCCCAGGGCTGAGAGGGACGCAGCCCCCCTGGCCCCCAGCCCCCGCACGCATTTCCCGGGGCGAGAGGGACCGAGCCGTGCAGTGTGCGGAAAGGCTGCTCGGCCGAGGTGCTCTCTTGCGCGCCCGGTGCTGCGGCCACGCCTCCCGCTGCCTCTCCCGGTGCCCTCTCCTCGCTGCCGGCCTCAGGGGGCGGCGCCCGCTGTGTTCCCACCCTCATCCTTGCATTGTTCTCCGTTTTAAATTGCTTTAGCAAGCCCGCTAGAAGCCTCCAAGGTTTTAGCACATTAATTGCTGTCTCATCTCCTGTGGGAGCCGCTTCGATTATAATTTTACCAGCCTGCTTCAACTTTTCCAAGTCCAGGGCAGTCCCCTGGGAGCCGTCTAGTCTGTGGCTCCTACACCATGTGATTAAGGCTCTTAAAGCCTGTTTGTCGTATTTTATGCCTTTTTTTTTTTTTGTTAAAAGCAAGTCCATACCTGTAGTACGGGGTCTTCTGGTGCCAAAACTCATGTACCCATGCTGGCAATGTCTCCCAATTACCAAAAAGGAAAAAGAAAAAAAAAGAAATAGAAGGGAAGGTCCAGACCAAGCACCAGCACACTGTGCTACCTTTAGTGCCGCCGAGGTGGGGTGGGGGGAGCGAAGCAGTTTGGAGCGTCTGATCTGCCTCCTCTGCTCTTGGGAGCAGTTTGGCTGCAATGCGGCCGCCCGTCCTCCGAGCTGCAGGCGCGGTGCCCGCTCGCTGCAGCCGAGCCTTGGCCCACTCACGGTGCTCTCAGCACGGGACGCAGGAGCAGGGCAGGGGTTCCACAACTCACTCGTGGTTCCGCTCCAGGGGTGCCCCTGGCTTTTCCCTCCGACTTGCACCAGTTTTGCCTTCCTTTTTATGGGCCTCAGGGTGGGCTAGCAATGGTCCAAACTGCCCGTATAATGAGAAGCAGACAAAATGAGGAGGCGCTGTTGGAGGATTTCAGGTTTAGAGCAGTCATGGTGAAAAAGCACTTTTGGAGCCTTTCAGGTGTTGAGCAGCCACAGTGACGAAGCACTTTTTGGAGCCTTTCTGTTCTTGTTAGGCTCCTACAGCAGGCCTGCCAGAAGGACCTGGGGGTGCCGCTGGGTGAGAGCTGGCCCTGCCGCGGCCCTGTGTGCTGGGAGCCAGAACCGCCCTGTGCTGGGCTGAGCCCCCGGGGCGGGAATCCTGCCCCTCTGCCCCGCTCAGGTGAGATCACCCCTCCCTGCAGAGCTGCCTGCAGCCCTGGGGGCCCAGCACAGGAAGGACAGGGAGCTGCTGCAGCCAGTCCAGGGCAGGGACACCGAGATGGTGAGAGGGATGGAGCAGCCCTGCTGGGAGGAAAGGCTGAGAGAATTGGGACTGTTGTGCCTGGAGAAGGGAAGGCTCCAGCAGGACCTTAGAGTGGCCTTCCAGGACTTGAAAGGAGCCTACAGGAAAGACAGAGAGAGTCTCTTTAGCAAGGCCGCAGCTGCTGTTGGTGACCAGAAAAATTAGGAGCCGGCAGCGACCAGGACCGAGATGGAAACGAAAAGAAACACTGCCCGACATTGTTGATTTGGGCTAATTTAGGTCACCTCCCACGTCTCCCGCAATGGGCGCAGTGCGGAACCGGGCACGGCACCGGGATGGCCTTGGGGATCCTGGCATTTCTTGGACGCTCGGGGAAGCGTAGGGACGCTCATCAAAAGCTGGCCAGGCTTTAGGCAGCACCTTCACGAGCTTGGGATAAAACTCCCAGATGGCCCTTCCCAGCAGCTCCAGGGCCGCGTGGGGTAACGCTGCGGAAAACGAACACACGGGAGGTGGCTGAACTGGCTCCGCAGGGATTCCAAAGCACTTCCGGGGTGTCCTTTACCTCTTCTCTGTGTTCGCAGGGGTTTGCTCCTTCCTTCTCCCGGACCTTCTTCCTTCTCTCGGGCTGATCCGCTGGCGTGGGCAGCAGCTGTGGGGAGATCCTGCCCCTCGGCCCCGCTCAGGTCAGAGCCCACCTGCAGAGCTGCCTCCAGCCCTGGGAGGCCAGCAGGAGCATTCTGAGCTGCTGGAGCGAGTCCAGAGGGGACCACGGAGCTGCTCCCAGGGCTGGAGCGCCTCTGGAGCCAGCTTGGGAGAGCTGGGGGTGTCCAGGTGGAGAAGAGAAGGCTCCGCGGAGACCTCAGAGCCCCTCAAAAGGGCTAAAGCCATGGTACTTGGGCACGCTTTAGTATCCTGAGGCTAGAATTAGATACACTGGAAGCAGTGTAGGAGCCTGCTGAAGAACTTGGCAAAAGATAGGGAACAGAAGCTTGCTAGATCCAGTGAAGAAATCGCTGAAGCAGCTAGCAAGAGACTGCGCATGCCCAGGAAAGAAAGGTGGAAAGCGCAAAGCGAGGAAGACGCTCAGCCTTCATCCAAACCAGCACCGAGCTTTCCTCAGCGCGAGCACCAGGGAGCACCGCGCCTGCGCTCCACCTATGCTAGTGCTGATAACAAGTTCTAAGACATAGTTTGCATAACCACACCTTTTCTGGGGAAAAGGATGAAGATGCATAAATTGCAACCGTATCTTGCAAACTGCTGTGTGCCTGGGGCTGCGGGCGTGTTCGGAGGAGCGATCCCCGCACGGCCAGCGCGCTGAATACAGCAAATACCCGCTTCTTGGACTTTGTCTCAGAAGTGTCTCTTGGCCCGGTTTGGGGCCAATCACCCTTGCAGTGCCTCAAGGGGCTCCCGCAGAGCTGGAGGGGGGCTGGCAGCACCCGGAAGAGGGAGCACCCGGCACCGGGAGCAGCCAGAGCTGGCAGCACCTGCATCTTGGCCCAGCCAGCTGCCGCCAGGTTTGGTGGTGCCTGAGCAGGGCGGGGACGATGCCAGGGACATCCCGCAGTGGCGTCTCCCCTGTTCCGCTGGGCGTGCGCTCGGTCCCAAACGGCACGCCCGTCCTGATCTCAGTCTCACTGCATGTTTAGACACGCTCACAGCCCCGGATTTCATCCCATGCCAGTGGCAGACCCGTGCAGCCCCAGACCCAATGCCAAGGCCAGGCCGGAGGCAAACGCCACATTTAGCCTTCACGCCAATGGCAGCTCTAATGTAAAACACCCAGCCCTAACGCCGAGGCCAGTCCCAATTCCAGCCCCTTCCTAAATGCTCAGCCCTAAACCAAATGCCACGGTGTAATAAATGAATTGGTTTCAGTGTGTTGATTTTTACTGTTTGGATGAGATATAAAAGACGGGAGTTGATAGTTGGATAAATGGGCATGTTAACTGAGGATATTGTGAGACTATCTGGGTGTAATATCAGAGTGTGTGCACCAGGTGGAGACGCAATTGGGGATGTGATGACGTGATGGACTAGAAAATTACTTCATGCAGGTGATGTCAACATCTTGGACCGCTTATACAATCATTCGATGCCCTCAGGAAATGATTGGACAAAAATGTATCTTGATAAAGATCAATAGAACCCCTGGAAGCGAGCCAATCAGAAGAAGAATCCAAAATCCACCAACTGTGAATGGCCAGAGGGCATAAGAACGGACCTGGGACTTTATGCGGGGAGCTCCTGCAGAACTTGGGGTCCCAGGGAGCACCCAGTGGGTCACACTGTTCTTTGTGTGTGCTGGTTTACTCTGGCTTGTCACGCGGAGCCTGGACTTGTCCTGGGTTCCCGCTCTCAGTCGTTAATAAATAAACGAGTTGGCTTTTCTTTATTAAAAAAAAGTCTCAGCCTCGTTTATAACAATGGTGAGCTCGAAGGCCAAAGCCAGCCCCCACTGCAACTCTAAGATCAAGCCCAACACCAATCCCAACTGAAGCCCTAAGTCCAGCTTCGAGCCCAGCCCCAGCCCACACTCCAATGCCGCCTTTAGCTCTAACTCCCAAACTCAGCCCCAACTGCTGCCCTAAGGCCAACACCATTCATGCAGTTAAGGCCAGTGCCCCAGGTGCACTCCCTAGCCCAGGGCAGGCTCCAAGCTCAAGGCCACATTTAGCCCTAAGGGCAGGGCCAGCCCTAAGGCCGGCCTGAGCCGCAATGGCAGCCAAAGGCACCCCAAGTGGGGCTTCGACGCTGACCCCTCCCCCAGCCCGCCCTGATGCCGGCCCTGCCCCCCGCGCTGCGAGCCAGGCGCAGTCCCCGTGTGTCACAGAGGCTGCGGCCTGTGGAGCAATCAGGGGGCTCGGTGCGGTATTAGCACTGGCTATCCCCGAGCCCCCTGCCTCTGGGCCAATGTCGTCACCTGGTGACGTTGTGGCCCCACCACCTGCGCCGCAGAGTCGTCACAAAGGGCAGTGGCGACATTAGGACTTCCTGGCCAGCCGCTATTTCCAGGCATGACGCTTAAGCATGGATAGGCTGCCTCTGGTAGTGGTCACAGAATGCCTGCTAGTAGCGGCTCAGCGGCTCTGAGACAGCTCTTTGCAGCGTCCAGCGGGGGAGTTAAGGGCAGCCTTGAATCGAATGACTGCAACCATATCTTGCAAACTGCTGTGTGCCTGGGGCTGCGGGCGTGTTCGGAGGAGCGATCCCCGCACGGCCAGCGCGCTGAATACAGCAAATACCCGCTTCTTGGACTTTGTCTCAGAAGTGTCTCTTGGCCCGGTTTGGGGCCAATCACCCTTGCAGTGCCTCAAGGGGCTCCCGCAGAGCTGGAGGGGGGCTGGCAGCACCCGGAAGAGGGAGCACCCGGCACCGGGAGCAGCCAGAGCTGGCAGCACCTGCATCTTGGCCCAGCCAGCTGCCGCCAGGTTTGGTGGTGCCTGAGCAGGGCGGGGACGATGCCAGGGACATCCCGCAGTGGCGTCTCCCCTGTTCCGCTGGGCGTGCGCTCGGTCCCAAACGGCACGCCCGTCCTGATCTCAGTCTCACTGCATGTTTAGACACGCTCACAGCCCCGGATTTCATCCCATGCCAGTGGCAGACCCGTGCAGCCCCAGACCCAATGCCAAGGCCAGGCCGGAGGCAAACGCCACATTTAGCCTTCACGCCAATGGCAGCTCTAATGTAAAACACCCAGCCCTAACGCCGAGGCCAGTCCCAATTCCAGCCCCTTCCTAAATGCTCAGCCCTAAACCAAATGCCACGCTGAGCTCAAAGGCCAAAGCCAGCCGCAACTGCAACTCTAAGATTTCAGTTCTGTCTTAATGATTTCAGTTATAAAACAGGGAGTTATAAAATGGGATTAATTCTTATTGTGAGGCCTGAAGGCCAGCTGCTGACCACCACAAAAATCCCCCCTTTTTTTTTAAATATGGAAGCAGCATCTGTCATCCTGTCTGCAGGGCCCTTGGAGGCAGGCTTACAAACACGGCCCAACAGGCCGAGGCCCTTTCAGCCAGAGATGGATCCCATTGTATCGTTGGCGATGTAACAATCCTATCCAAAAGCTGTCTAATGGGATTACCAGCGATCCAAACTCTCAAAGTGGCATGCGGCAGGCTTCTTAACTTAAAAGTTACAACTTAACAACTGAACTCTAGGAACGGGAAACTTTAGAACCATGGGAAACTTAGAGCTCGAACACCTTGATGGAAGAAGGCGTGCAAGGCTTTGGCTTGTGCAAGTGTGTCTGGTTGTGGG